>NC_056739.1:1861078049-1861300711 GCF_019279795.1 Protopterus annectens
CTGAACTCGGACAGTGTCTCTAAGAAGAGATCTTATTCAGGTATATAGGGCATTTAGAGACAACTACCTCTGGTAATGTTTGCGGTTATGAAAACGTAGTAGAAAATCATCAGACAACTTAAGTAGAAGACTATAGGAATGAAAAGTGTGCTAGTTGTTTCTCTGAAAGAACAGCTGATGCATGAAACAGACTATCAAATTACAATGAAGCAAGTACTAGTTTATATATTTTTAAGAGCAACCTGGACACTTATCAGGGGAACAACTGTTTGGTTATATTGTCAGGCTAGAAGGGCATTAATACCCATACTTGAAATATACTAATATATGTATGTATGTATGTCTTTATCATTCTTTTCTGAATAATCTTCATAATTATACAGTGATAGTTCATTACTATTCAAAAACATGCACACTAATTGGACAGTCCAACCAGTGTGCCAATTGTAAATTGAGCATATACCAATAGAAAAAAAAGTATAGTACCATTCAGCGGTCAGACTTTTCTATTAGAATAGGCTATATAGGGGCAGTGAAAAAAAAAGACGAAAATCTGGTATGTTCAAAATAAATAAATAAATAAATGAATAAAAGAACAGAAATGTACCTGATTTTCCTTCTTTTTTTCTCTGTCCCTTTATAAATCTCAGCAGGCTCTCGTACCTGCAACTGTCTAAAGATTCACAGAATGTCAAGATTTCTGCCTCAGAGCAGGAATATACAGATATTCCCTTTTCTCTTTTACTTTTATTCAACAGCACTTATGTTCTGTGCAAGTGTGGGAACGTAGCTCCCATATGCATGCGCAGTACATTAAAAATCGCAGAAGAATGGCAAATGTATTTTCTATACATTCTATATTTTCATTTTTTCTGTTCCCTAACTGTGTGTTTCTGAACAGTGTGCTGTGTGTCTGTCTGCTATAAGAGGGGGTGGTGTTATCACTTCTTTGTTATCTGATATTTAATAGCCTAGAGGGATTCCTCTGTACTTTAAGTGCTAGCCACAAAGTTTGAGAAATCATTTTATGCTCAACTCCTGAGAGACTTGATTGGCTACAAACATCTGCATTAGAAGCTGAAGTTAAGTAAAACTTGCAGTAGTAAATTTTAGTCTTCCAAGTACAAACTTGCAGTTTTAAAAGTACTGTATTTTCATTTTTTCTGTTTCCTAATTGTGTGTTTCTGAACAGTGTGCTGTGCATCTCCCTGCAGTCAGTTCCCCACCCTTCCTCCCTGTTCCTGTGTTGGTGGCTCTGGAATTGCCCACCCCTCCTGTAAGTCTGTATTAGAACACTCCTCCTGGGTCCATCTCATTTGCTCACTTAACCGAGTACAGTGAGATCATATTCTAAGTCTAGTGTTCACTATACTTAATACAGAGAGAAGATTTGAGAAGGCCAGCCCACTTAGGTTATTCCTTCCTCTCTCTTTGCACTTAAAAACATTTTTTTGCACTTTATTCATCTGCTTTTACTGTATTTGTGTTACCTCCTACTTTATTTTGCTTTTCTTAAAAGTACTCAATTTTATTTATTCTGCTGCATTTATTACTGCTTGGCAGTAGCCTGATTAAATTGTAACTGTTATTCTAAGTCTTTTGGTTTAAGCACTTGGGCTCCATAAAGGCTGTTTTACATTAAAAAGGTTTGTGGTCTGCAGTGTTGTGGCAGGACAGGTAGCTTACATCATTCTAAGCTGTTAATTGCTGATTGAAGGCTCAGTGTCTGCTATTCTAAAAGTGTATTAGTTCTGGCTTAAGCACTTCGGCTTCAGGCCAGTTATCCTACATTAAGAATGTTTGTGGTCTGCCCTCTTGTGGGAGGAGAGGCTGGATTCTGCCCTTCTGAGCTGGGAATTTCTGGTCACAGGCCTATTGTGCCTGCTTATTTGAACTGTTTATTTCTGAAATTGGTGTGCTTTGTTGCTGTTGCATAGACCAGATTCAGGCTTGCTGAATCTAGCTTTGTTTGTATAACTTGAGCACTGATCCAGGTCATCTTTTTTGAAGAAGGTTCCCCTGCATACTAGTAGCAGGAGTGTGCAGTTAGAACTTGTCTGATTGAAGACTGCTGGAACAGGGCTCAGTTTTGAGCTTTTTTTTTGGTTAATTGGCTAACTTGTTTAAATCGGTTTGTTTGTTTTCTATTGTCTTTATATATATATATATATATATATATATATATATATATGTATAGCACTTTATTAATCTGCTTTTACTGTATTTGTGTTTTTTCCTACTTTATTACTAGGGGCATTGACTACAACTCTGATCTGTGATATATAACAATAAGTATCCTTTTCTGTGCATTTAAAGTGTTTTTTTTTTTGAGTGTATCTGCTTTATTTTCTGAAAAAAAAAAAAAAAAAAAAAATATATATATATATATATATATATATATATATATATATATGTATAAATATACATGCGTGTTTCCTGCCTTTCTAAGCTAGTATAGTCCAGTTTTCAGGTTAGTGCTGAATTCAGGGCTGTGTTACAAATGTCTGTGTTTGCCCATACCTTACTTGGATAGAAGGAAGCTTCTCTGTTCACCTGTGAGAGAGGGGAGCTTTGAGCAGCCTATCTGTCCCTGGAGGAGTGGTTTCAGCCCAGAAATTAGTAGATTATTGGCCATTTTGGGCTAATTTCTATCTCTTTCATTTCCCTGCTATAAATACCATATTTGCCAGGTTTTGCACGCTGGGCAGCGCCGGTTAGCTAGGGTAAAACTATTCCCGGCTCCACAAAGTCTCTGCTTCAATTTTTCCCTTGGAACTAGACAAACTTTCAACTTAAGCACTCAAGCCATTCATTTCTCAGCCCGGCACTTGCTCAAAACTTATAGCAAGCCCTTATAAACCCTAACACTAGACCCTCCTGTACTGTACAGAATGACAAGGATCTCTATTCGACCTTAATAGCCATCCAGTAAAACAGTTCACTGTACCTATCCAGGCATGTCCAAAGGGTAGTTTTGGATGTACTCTCCAGTTCAACTGGTGAATCTGGGCATTTTAAGGCAATGTTACAGCTGCCTCATGTACACAGACAACCCCCTCCTCCTACCACCAAACACTAATACATGCGAGAGATGCAATTATACAGACAAACTGGAGGCTGAGCTCTCTCAACCCAAGACTGGATCAGACAGTCAAGAAGAGAAGGGAAATACTTGCATCACACCACCAGTCTCACGTAGACCCATTAAACCAGCACCAGCAAAAAACACACATAAATACATGAAAACATACTCAGAGGCTCTAAATAAAAATCTGCAAATCCAACAGAGACCTCCAAAGCAAACATCTAAGCAACCTCCACCCCCCAACACAAACCATGAAACACATACTTCACAAAAACCAGTGTGCCATACAATCACAGCCCTTAAGGCAAAATAACATACCCAACATACTAGTAATAGGTGACTTTATAGTCAGGCACACTGACGTCCCACTCACTAGGCTGAATAAGGAGAAGGTTATTATTAGCTGCCTGTTGGGTGCCAGGATCCGCCACATAACACAAGCACTCCGGTCACTCCAGAACAAGTACAAATATGACTCTGTCATTGTCCATGTTGGTGTGAATAACCTGAGCCATACCTCCCTGGACTACATGAAAAGAGACATGGAAGAGCTCTCTGATCACGTAGCGCAGGCCGGTATTACCCTGACCCTTAGTAACATCCTGCCCTGACCAAGAATGATACATATATTTTGTGGTATATCTTAATATCTCTCTAGTTTTTCTAGAGACTGCCTGTCACATTTAAAACTGCTTTATATATCGTATTGTTGTAACTATTGCTTAATACCTATCACTAATGATGTTGCCATATCTTTTCCTCTTCCCTCTGCTATTTACACTGACATATGTCACATCTTATCACACTCCCCTGCAATTCTCCCTTTGCCCTCCACTCAGAACCTACATCTCTCCCAAAATCTATTCAGGTCCTACCATACTGCTGTATGCTCACTCTACCACACTATTTAATCTTTAAAATAAAATTACTCCCCTTATTAAAACTAATCTCAAACTTAAAACTCAAATTTCTCTATCCTCTCCCTCATCCTATCTCTTTACTCTCTATCCTGACAACACTCCTCCTTTCAGGTGATATACATCCCAACCCTGGTCCTAATATCCAACTCTTATCTTCTAATTTCATCTACTCCATCTACTATTACTATTACTTCTTCCCCCCACAGCTCTAGTAATCCTACTCTCACTAGTACTGCCTCATCCACTCTCACATCTACATACAAAACCAAAAGACTTAAATTCTTCTCCCTTAACATCCAGAGTATCTGGAACAAAGTGCCTGATCTCCATGCTCTCATTCAACACTATACTCCCCACATTTTAACTCTCTCTGAAACTTGGCTAAAACCCCACATCCACAACTCTGAGATCTGCCCCCCCCCCCCGGTTTCAATATTTACAGACAGGACAGACCTAGCAAAAAAGGAGGTGGTGTCTTCATTCTTTTTTCTGACTCTCTCAATATTTTACCACTTTCAATTAACCCTCCCTCCTTCCACCCTGCAGAGCTACTCATAGTAACCTGTCATCTCAACAACTACCAAAAAATGGTCATAGCCTCAGTCTATATTCCATCAGGGAATAATATCACCATCCTTGAAAACATCTTATCTTGGTGTTTTCATCACATCCCCTTTGAAACTATTATATTTGGTGATGTAAATATTGACTGGAACTTAGTTAACTCTAATACACCATCTCATAGTCCCAACCTACATGGTTTTACTCAACTTGTTTCCTCCCCCACCTGCCTTGGCAAAAACCACTCCAATTCTATCCTAGACTGGATTCTCGTAAATGCTCCTAATTTCTACCACCAACCAGGTACACTATCTGACTCCATTAGTGACCACCTACCTAACCACATTACTAGGTACTCACCCAAACTCACTTGTTCTCATCTCTTTAAATACATACATAACCAAAGAAATTTCAATATCACTTCCATTAACAAAATTCTCTCAAATATTAACTGGTCCTGCCTATATTTTTTTACCTTTAAATGATGCAGTTAGCTACTTCAAGCAGACATTCCTAAACATACTCAACTCTCTGGCCCCTATCAGGAAAATAAAAGTCAAAGCTAAACATGCCCTCTGGCTATCCAAAGAAACCTTCCACCTTATGCATAAAAGAGATGCCACTTGGAAACAATGTCAAAAAAACAAATCTTCTGTCTTCCTTCAATCTTACGTGGAACTTAGAAACCTTACAAAAAAGAGTCAACCAGGACAGAAGAAAAGTTTACCTCTCTGATCAATTTCTGAAACCTACTAACCCCGAGAAGTTCTGGTCAACCATAAAAACTCTTCTCAACCCTGGCTCACCCACAATCCCCAATCCTTTTCCCAGTCAATCTCCCTCATTCATTTTAATCACTACTTTATTGATACCATTTCTAAACTTGCACCTAACAACTCTAATATTCCCAACCGCACCTCTAATTCCACTTCCAGTACTTTCACTTCTATTACCACACCCATTTTTTCTCCATACCCCAGTCTGACTCCTCTAACCTCTCTGACCCCTTCTTGCTCAAACCTGTATCTGTTAGTTATATTAAAACTCTCCTTAGTAAACTCAAACCTTGTTCCCCCACCCCTGATAACCTACCTTCCCAATTCCTGAGAATTGCTACTAACTCTGTGGCCCTTCCTGTCTCCATTCTAATAAAAGGCCCAATCCAAGAATCTCTGTTTCCCTCTATTTGGAAGGAATACTATACTATCCCACTACATAAGGGTGGAAACTCTACAGAACCATCTAACTTCTGTCCCATTGCTATTCATTCTCCCCTCTCCAAAATTCTAGAAAAGTGTATTTATTCTCAACTGCTTTCCCACCTTACTCAAAGCAATCTTTTAACCAGCACCCAGTATGGTGTTAGGCCCAAACACAGTACTAACACAGCACTTTTATCCTTCTCTCATACAGTGGACTGAGGCCAGAGACAATAATAAACTTGTTTCTTGCCTTTTCTTAGATCTGTCAAAAGCTTTTGACACTGTTTCTCACAAGCTTCTACTTCAAAAACTTTCTGAGCTGAACATTTCTATCCCCACTCTAAATTGGTTCTCTAGTTACCTATCCAGTCACTTACAAGCAGTTAAATGGCAAAATTCATTCTCACCCTTTCTGCCAGTTCAGACCGGTGTTCCTCAAGGTTCAATTCTTGGCCTCCTCCTTTTCAATCTCTTCACCAATGGCCTACACACTGCCAGCCATCTCTCCTCTATCATACAGTATGCAGATGATTCAACTCTGATTTCCATTTCTGACTCTATCAATAACCTCCACCATATCACCCAGTCTTCATTTCACTCTGTTGAGAAGTGGCTCTCCAACAATCAACTTATCCTGAATTCCTCTAAAACTAAACTCTTACTATTCCTACCTAAAGCTCTAGCCCATCACAAATCCACATTTCCCGTATCCTCAAGAAATGTCATCATCATATCACCAGATTTACACACTAAACTCCTAGATGTCATCATTGACGACCAACTCAAACTAGACCTCCACATACTTCATTCTATAAAGAAAACGCACAAAAAAATGGGCATGTTATATAGAAACAGCAAATTCCTGATCTCCAACTCTAAACTACTGCTATCCCAATCCTATCTCCTCCCCGACCTCCTCTATAGCTCCCCTCTATTTTCCAATTTACAATATAACCTGCTGGCAAAAATTGACCAAACTTGTAACAAAATTGCTAGATTTGTCACCAGCAGCCCCTATAAATACCATCACTGTTCTGCTCTAAAAAAACTACATTGGCTCGAATTCTCACACCTTCTGACCAAATGTCAGTTGATCCAAGTTTTCCGAATTCTTAATTCTAACTCTGACTGTCCATCTCTGTCCAAACTTATCTCCTGGTACACCCCTCTCCGATCCTTGTGCAGCTCTGATAAACTCTTTCTACAAGTCTATAAACCCAATATTAACATAGGTAAAATATTTTATAAACACTCCATCTCCCTTATTTGGAATAATCTTCCACTCCATATTAGAAGTCATACCTCTCTTCTTAACTTCAAACATGACCTTATTTTGTACCTCCATAAAAACCCTATATGTACCTGTAACCATCCTACTTAACTCCTCCCTTTCCATATTCCCATTTCTTCACTAGACTTATTATTAAGACCTTTTTCCCCTTTCCTATCTTACTTTATCCAATCTGCTCTTCTTTCTATACCCCCCTCTTTATATAATTTACTTTATCCAATCTGCTCTTCTTTCTATACCCCCCTCTTTATATAATTTACTTTATCCAATCTGCTCTTCTTTCTATACCCTCCCTCTTTATATAATTTACTTTATCCTACTGCTCTTCTTACTATACCCTTCCTCTTTATATAATTTACTTTATCCTACTGCTCTTCTTTTTTTTTCTCCTCCGTCTAGATCACTTCATTCCTCCTCTACTCCTATCTTCTTTTGCACTTTCCTACTTCTGACCTTGTATATAGCTATGTACTATTTCTTGGATTACAATTTATTTTTCTTATCCATTGATTCCATAAGTTTGTTTTGCTCTTTATATTGTTAACTTGTTTCTATTTGTATGTTTTGTCCGGGGCTTTTCCCCTTGGATCTCCACTGAAAATGGGTAATTTCTTACCCAGTTGGATTAACCCGGTTAACAAATGTGAAATAAATAAATGAAGAAAAAATTCTCGATTACAACAATTGGCTAAGTTTCTGGTGTCATTCAAAGGGGATCCAGTGTCTGATCACCTGGGATGACATGCTCAACAAGCCACGCTGCTTCTCTAGAGACGGCTTGCACCTGTCACCCTTAGGCTTTCGAATACTGGCCAAGGCTCTTGCCACCCCCATAATGCCTTTTTTAGGCAAGGCTGAAAAGACAAACCCACCACCGTAAATAGCACAAGTAGCAAAAAACTGAGGGTAATGCTACTCAATGCCAGAAGTCTAAACCTCAAAATGCACACACTCGAGGCACTCCTCAGTATGGAGAAAATCGATATATGTGCAGTAACAGAAACCTGGTTTAAGGCTCCAGAGAGCACCCCAGCACTACCAGGCTACAACTCATACCATACATTTCGGCCACAGAACCCAAACCGAAATACAAAAAGCGGGGGCATATCCATATTCATTAAAGATACCCACACCTCCAGACTAGTGGCACAGCAGGATGCTTCAGAGATCATCCACATGCGACTAACAGCGGGCAAAACTGCAATTCAAATTGTAGCTTGCTACAGATCACCCACCATGTTCCACGACTCCCATTCCGCATTTCTGGAAACACTGGGAAACACAAAGGTCCTACCAAACACCCTAATATTGGTTGATTTCTATTATCCAAACATTAACTGGGAGAACTACTCAAGTACTAACTACCTTGCCCAACATTTCCTAGAATTTACAAACTCAAACACCCTGGTTCAACTGGTCAACACTTCCACCAGAGGTGACAACATATTGGACCTGGTCATCATCAACAAGGGCGACCGGTGTTCCACACCGGAGGTCAACCTCTCGCTGGTTAGATCTG
The DNA here is from genome assembly GCF_019279795.1 of Protopterus annectens. Classification (NCBI taxonomy): domain Eukaryota; kingdom Metazoa; phylum Chordata; order Ceratodontiformes; family Protopteridae; genus Protopterus; species Protopterus annectens. The sequence continues at coordinate 1,861,086,628 of NC_056739.1, forward strand.
ACCATAAAAAAATCACTTTGGGTATCCACATTCCGCCCCCACCCCCGGACAAGAAAACCACCGTGAAAAAAAAATTTCAAAAGCAAACTTCACGTTACTTAAGACTGAGGTGGAAAGTTTCAAAGCCCCCATGCTGAAGGATAACGCTGTCCAAGCTGCATAATCCTTTACTAATGCATTATATGGGCACCTACAAGAATGCATGGATCGTGCCATCCCAAGCAAAACCAAGATTCACTCCTCCAAGAAAAGGAAACCAGTCTGGTGGACTCCTGCCATAAACAAGCTGTACAACAGAAGGAGGAAACTAGTACAGAAAAGAGTAAAATCCCAAGAAGGGAAGACATCCCTGATCAGCAAGAAACTATGATCCCTCATAAAATCATCCAAGGTGAGCTAGGAAAGAAAAATTGTCAAGGACTCCAAAGTTAACCACAAGGCATTCTTTAGCTATGTTGACAATCTAAGTGGCAATGCTCAGATCTGCTCGGAGTTAGTGCAGAATGGCACAAAATACACTGAACTGACTGATATTGCCAACATCCTGGCAGACAGGTTCAATGCTAACTTCACCCCCCTCTCACCCCCAAAAGGGCCCATAACCATACCAGAAGAATGTAGAGTCCCTGAAATCACAGACACTTGGGTTATAACAGCCCTCTCCAAAGCCAAAAACACAGCATCAATGGGACTGGACGGTGTCCCAGGCTGCATCCTACATGAGCTCAAAAATGCGCTAACCCCTCACCTAAACACACTGTTCAAACTCAATCTCTCCACAGGCTACGTACCCATAGAGTGCCACACAGCAATGGTTATTCCGCTTCACAAAGGTGGAGCTTCAACAGACCCCAGGAACTATCACCCTATAAGCCTGACTAGCTTGGCCTGCAAGACTATGGAGTGCATCATCATGGAACTCTTTAACAGAGACATTGGGAACCTCCAAACACTGGACCCTAACCAGTTTGGCTTTTTTTCAGGGCAGATCATGCCTCCTAAACCTGATGGACTTCTTTGAGACAGTTACCAAGGTTATAGATGAGGGAAAGGTGGTACACACAGCCTACCTAGACCTCACTAAGGTCTTCGACACCATTCCCCATTCTGGTATTATAGACAAGCTCATCAGCCTGAACATAAACCCCTATGTCACAAGATGGGTTGCCAACTGGCTCATGGACAGAACCCACATGGTGAGAGTTGCGGGAGCTAGGTCCAACTCTAAACCGGTTACAAGTGGTGTTCCCCAGGGCTCAGTCCTAGGACCCCTCCTGTTTGGCATATACTTCTCAAGCACAGGAGAACTATGGCTGACCAATTTCGCAGATGACTGCAAACTAAAGGCTATAATTGACTCTCCGGCTGACACAGACATCCTCCAAAAGGATCTCACTGAGACGGATACCTGGTGTCAAAATAATGGTCTCAAGCTAAATGCCAAAAAGTGCATAGTCATCCCCTTTGGAGCTTTCGAGCTGTTCTCACTGCATTACGATAGTAATCAGGAAACTTGCAATTTCCCCACTGTAGTGCAATCTCAGAATTGTTATACATGATTAGTGGGGGGTACATCCCCTCTCATGGAATGATTTGTGACATAATTTCCAATTAAATGCTGTTTGACAATGTGACCATTCAATGAATTAATATAGACTTGCAACCCACATCTTCTTTTGTATAATCCTAGATTGAATGTGATTCATCCCCACAGAAAAAAATATGCTTTTGGCTGCCCCTAGTACTTAATACTCCCTTTTCTCCAATGTATTACTATCACATTGATGCAACTTGTTATTTTCTGTTTTAAGTTACTGTGACACCAGGGAAATACTGCCAGTCCAGCTGTCTGGAATTTTGTAAATAATCATATGTCATTTGTGAATATTAATATGATTTATATGCTTGTCTTACAAATGTAAGAGAACTATATGTTATGTGTATATTAAACTGCTAGTGCAGAACTGTAGGTTATGTACTGAGCTTCAAGAATGTAACTGCAGTGTACCCTACTGGATAAGAATAGAACTGTATATAAACTATATACCTGTGCAAATGTATGTTTTAATAGTAGAAGCTGGAACATACAGAGCTGACTTGCAAAACTTCAAAACAATAAGTTGAAATTAAAATTGTTTTATGATGTGCTATAAAAGTTAGTTAATGCAGTAAGAAGACAGGATGTCTAGAGCTAGAAGTTTCTTTCTATTGTCTTGAAACATAAATAATTACTAGGTTTAAAATGTAAAGTGTTTTTATTGCTCTGCAATGTCCTAGCAGCTGCACATCTGAGAGATAAGTATTTTCAGCACAGAGTTGTTAGTATCTATTTAGCCTGGGAACTGAAGTCAGGTGACAGATTGAAGTCATTCGAGCTAACCTAGCAGTAATGTTGGTTATTAATTTAAGAACTCTGTGAGACTGTGCATTTTGTATCTTGTCTTGTATCTAGAAACATCCATTCAGCACTTCTCATCTGCATTTGCCTTGCTCTGTAATTAAGTTATATAGGGCATAGTAACTTTTAGATATTTATAGGAATATAGTAAAGATTAGTTTAGATGTTATCTGTATTTATTTGAGACTACACTGCAATGTTGTTTTAAAATATTTCCTGTGATTATGAACTCTGTATTTACTGTGCTGTTTGAATATTGTTTTGTTCTTTTATTATTTATTATTAAAAATATTTAAACATTTTAATTGTGGCTGGTTTGCTTAAAGATATTTAAGCTCTTAGACTACTTGCATATGTATTTGGTTACACTGTACAGGCTACTCCTAAATAGCCTTAAAAGTCTTGGTCACACTTACCATTTGGATAATAGTAATATTACACAGTAAGATTGGGCACCCTTTGGTAAGGGCCTTAAAAGTAGTTGATAAGTAGTGGCTGGAGGCAGCTGGTACTACCTTATAGTCTGGGCAGAAGGGGGTATAACTAGTAAACCTGTGCCAGCCTTCCCCAGAAGTGTCTGTGTGTTTGTATATAAACCAGATCTCAAAGTCTGTGTGTGTCAGCTACTTGGGCAGGGACACGAAGTACTGGTTGGACAGAGAGGGTGCTGGAGGTTTTGGTTTGGTCACTCAGCTGAGATCTCAACACTATAAGTGTGCCAGTGTGGAGTGTTATTGGGGATCTGGAGAAAGAGGGAGAAACCAGCCTCAGACTGACTGTAATCTCTGTGTGCTCTTAAAGGAAATTGTACTTTACTGTGTGTGTACTTGTCATCCTCACATGTGTATGTCCCTCACTGGTGCTAGTGGTGAGGATTGAGGATACTTGATTACTGGGCCAGTGTAAGGGCATCACAGTTACTTAAACTTCCCATCTCCCAGTACATGCTGTTCTATCATCCACAACTTTTTAATATCAAGCACATCCTGACATAAGCCTAGAAAAAACATTTTAATTCATTTTCTTCTGTCTCAGTTGCTCTAAATTGTAACAATATTTTTCTTTTTAACTATACATTTAAATGTTGATACATATAATCCTTTCAAGAAGATAAACAACGTATATGTTCCTATTCAAAAACAAGTTTTTATGCTAGTGCAAATGTCCCAAAAGTTATTTCACCGAGGTTCATTCCTATACATATTAAAGTCCTAATGCCAGACAAACTGTATACTAAGGGCATAATAACATTGTCTAAAACACAGTACCTGTTTATTTGCTGTTCATACTTTGATTTTACCTGAACAGCAGGCCCTTTCTTCCAGCTCTCAACAGCTCCAAGCTGTCTCCTCTGCACCTGCACTTCCTTTTCTTTATGTTGTGTTTCACTGGAACCTGCTACTACATATACAGAAATCTTTACTCTGGAAACACTGCTGCAGTCTCTGTTTATTGTTCTTTATTCCATATTCCTGAAGCCCAATGCAGAGCACTGCTTTAAAACCAGTTATTCCAACAGCTAGACATGCCTTGTCTGTAGCCACACAATCATTTACAGCATCCTTCAGTCTTTCTGCCATTTACTCACTTCCACATATTTTGTCCATTAGCACACTGCACTGCATGGCCTCCAGTTTTTTCTGTTTGTGCTTCTTCCTTCATTTTTTATAAAACAGCATCATCCAGATCCTATGATGCCATGATATTCACACCAAAATATCTTTTTCTTTCTGAAATACTGTTTCATTTTTCGCCTTCTTCATATTATTGCCGCTCACAGCCTCCATCTTAGATTCAGTGATCACAGGTAAAAACCCTTGGGCACCACCTAGTGATCACCTCAAAATGAGTAGGAGAAGATGTCCTTACAGTTACTGCTGCAGTATTCTTAACAGATGGGATTCCCTGCTGGGAAGCCCAATGTCCAACCAGTCTATCAAAGCCTACCATTGCTTTAAGGTGGGCCGAACATCACTAAAAAGCTCCTTGTGTACTGAAGGCCATAACGGTGACATTCAGATGTACCGCCTACAGAACTTTTTTGCCACCAGTCCTAATGTTTGTTTTTACCATCGGTCTGTTTGTCTACATCTGTTTTTTGCCCATTGCAAACATTTAAGTGTTACAGGTAAGTTGCAGATAAATGCCCTGCTGGGGTTTTTGCTTTTTCTTGCCTTTTTTTGTGCTCTTTGGAGTTTATGCCATCCAAGAAGTGTAAATGACAGTGTGGGAGACAGATTCCCCATAGGGACTGCCATTATAAGTGTCTTTTCTGCCTTGGAGCTTCTCACAACCATACATCTTTTTTGATTTGTCAGGCGTTCATCCCAAAAACTCTTTGCAGAAGGCTTTCAGCCCTTTCCTTGTAGCTTGAGAATCAGGGTATTAAGCTTCTTGCTAAAGATGCAATGGAAGGAATCTCCCACCCCAAGGGTCAGCTGTTAGGGAAGAAGGTGAAAAGGGCATTGACAAAATCTTCCGCTGTCTAATCTCTGCCTGATGTTTCTCTTGAGGTCGTTATGAACCCAGAGGCTCACCCAGCTGTGTTGTTGGATTTCTCTCCCGCAACTGGGTTGGAGGCTGGTGAGGATCTGTCTAGCAGCACATCCAAAATAGCTTTGCAGGCATCATTTCAGACATTCAGGGGGGATCATGGTTGATTTTTTTGGAGAGGCCTAGGGGAGTTCCTTATGTTTTAGTTGGGGAAGAGTTCCTACTATAGGTTTCAACTGCTGTCTTGGGTCTGAGCCTTCTCAGTTTTATAGGGGGGGGGGTTTCTTTAAAAAAGAAACAAAAAAGCTAAATATTTCCTCTGCTCCTAGGGATCCACAAAATGAGTGGCAGGGATTTACTTAGTGGCTATTTACTGCTTTAATGGAATTAAAGCCTCCTCAGGGCATTTTGGTTCCTGCTCCTCCTTGGTCCTCTGTTTCTCTCAAAAGGCCTAGACAACAGGATTTTTCTGAGGAAGAGTCAGATTATAATGATGAATCCTTGACTTATTCTATTCAGATTCCTTCTCCTTTGGACTATGGATTAGAGGCCAAGGAATCTATTAGTCCTGATGTTTCTTTTGAGGAAATTTCCTTTGGGAATACAATCTCTAGGATATTGGATTTTTTTTCAGTGGGACTGTGATTAGGTCTCTGATATCCATAAGAAGTACTATGGGTTGCTGTAGCTGAGTTGGAATCTCCAAAACCTTAAACTATTCCGCCTGTTTTGGCTGCTTTGCTGGATGCTTTTTCCAATACCTCTCATGTCCCTGATTCTCTACTCCCTGCTCCCAAGAAGCCCAATAGGTTGTATAGGGTTACTGAGGATTGTTTTTGTTTTTGTATAAATGTCCTGATGCTTCCCCATCTGTGGTGTCTGGAACCTCATAAGCCATCTTACTCGCTTCCTTCGCTCAAGTTATTGTCTTCTGACAAGGATAGCAGAACCATGGAAAGGTTGGGTAAGAAGGTTTACACTTCTGCTACCCTAGCTTTTAGGGCTGTTAATTATCAGACCTGCATGTCTAGGTATGTTTTTGCTATTCTTTCTCAGACCTGTCAACTTCTTTCTCATTTTCCGGACTCTGATGATAAGACTTCTGTTCTTTCCTTGCTACGGACTTCCTCTCAAGTAGTTTGTCATTCTGTCAAATGTAGTTGTGATGTGGTAGATACCTCTTCTAGGGCTTCTGTTTTTAGTTCACTGATGAGGAAATATTCTTGGCTTAGGCTTCAACTTCTACCTGATGATATTAAGGCTAAGTTGATGGATGCTCCTCTGGATCTTAAACTTCTGTTTGGAAAAGTTGCTCCTGGGTGTTTAAGTCCCTTCAGGATAAGAGTAAGGCCTTATAGGAGTTTACATATGTGTTTGTTTCACCTGTTCCTAAATTTCAGAGAAAGTACCCTACTAAGCCAGCCTTTGTTCATCGTCCTTTGACTAAAGGTAAAAGAGTGGCAAACAGGCTCCTGCTGCTAAGGCTGCTCAGTTTTTAGGGATTTCAAAGCATTCCTTTCTTGACAAATTAGGTGCTGTATGACTAACCATCTCTTCCCAATCACATTCCTCTTTCTCTTAGCCTTTCTTTCTCTCTTCCTATTTGGCTTCAGATCCACTCCGGATTCTTGGGTTCTGTCTATCATTCATCAAGGGTACATTATGATGCGGAAATCCCATCCTCCTTTTATAGGCATTCCTCAACCTCCTCAGCAACAATGTCCCTTTTTCTCAGAGGATCTTCAATATCTCTTGACTCAGGGCACTATTCAAGAGGTGCCCTTTTCCCATAGGTGAAAGGGTTCTATTCCAGACTGTTTCTAGTGCACAGAAAAGAGGGCACTTTTTGACCTATTCTAGACCTGGCTCATCTAAACAGTTTTCTGAAACTGCCTTCTTTTCGGATGTTGTCCCTTCAGACTTTGCTTCCTCTCTTGCTCCCTCAGGTCTTTATGGTGTCTCTGGATCTCAAGGATGCTTATCTCCATATTCTGATCCATTATCTTTTCATGAAGTTTTTGCATTTTTCTGTTGCTTCCTGGCATTTTCAGTTCTCTGCTTTGTCCTTTGGTTTACTACTGCCCCAAGGGTATTCACCAAATGCCTTGCTCCTGTGATTGCTTTGGTTTTCTATTGCCCCAAGGGTGTTCATCAAATGCCTTGCTCCTGCGATTGCTTTCTGCAGGCTTCAAGGGATCCAAATATTTCCTTACTAAGACAACTTGCTGATTAAGGCATCATCTCAAGAGATCCTTTTTCCAAAATCTTCATTTTGCCATTTCTGTTCTTCAGAGCCTGGGGTTCGCAATACATTTCAAAAAGTCTTCTCTGACTCCTTCTCAGGATCATGTTTTTATGGGTTGCAGGATTCAGATGGTGCCTTAACTCTCATTTCTTTCTTTCTCACCATTTTTCCTCTGTCTTCCATTACCACCAGGGAGTTTCTGAGAGCGCTGGGTTTCATGGCATCCACCATTCCGATGCTCCCTCTGGCCGAACATCATATGAGAAAGTTTAAGTGTTTTTTAAAGTCAGTATGGCTTCAAAATGCATATCCTCTAGACTTTGTAGTTCCTCTTCTTTCCTGTCTCAGATAGGAACTTCACTGGTGGATTCAGCAGTTGTCTCTGAATCCAGGGATCCCTTTTCATCCCCCTCTGCAACTCACACAAGACAATGGATCTCTCATCCATTCCCACCTGTCCACACCTCAGCTGACACTGTGGATGATAGGATTCTAATTCCTCATAGACACCGTTTTTCTAAGGACATGCTAAAAGTCCTGCAGGAGGTCAGGAAGCCTACTACTTGGAAATCCTACTTGTCCAAATGGAAGAAGCTTTCTATTTGGTGTTTCTCTCATAACTTGGACCTACTTACTGTGGATGTTCCTTTGGTTCTCTGTTATTTGTATGTGTTGCTCAATGCTGGTTAAACTTATTCTTTTAAGACCCACTTATCAGCTGTCTCTGCTTGTCTGGCTTCTCCTCCTCCTTTAGCCTCTAGATTTGAGGTTACACAATTTCTTAATGGCATCCTTAATATTAAACCTTCTAGGAAGCCTGTTGTTGCTCCTCCCTGTGATCTTAATTTTGTTTGGAGAAGTTGACTCAGGTTCTTTTTGAGCCTGCTGCTTCAGCTTCCTTGCAACATTGTTCTTGGAAGACTGTTCTCTTGTTAGCTGTTACTTCTGCCAGGTAGGTGTTTGAGTTGCAAGCCTTTATGGCTTGTCTTCATTTTTGATCTTTCATGAGGATAGGGTGTCCTTACGCATTAATCCTTTTTTATGTCTAAGGTGGTTAATGAGCTACCACTGAATCAGTCTATTAATCTGCCTATTTTTTCCCCCATCCGCAATCTGACAGTGAGAGAGTGCTGCATACATTGGACATGCATAAGCAACTCAGGGTTTATTTGGATAAGACTAAGGCTATTAGAAAATCTGATCAGTTGTTTGTTTCTTTTCATCCTAGATCTTTGAGACTAGCTGTATCCAAACAAACTATTTCTTCTTGGATTTCTTAGGCTATTTCCTTTTGTTACACTTTTCATGGCAAGATCCTTCCATCTTCAGTTAAGACTCATTTTACTAGAGCTGTGGTTTCTTCAAGTGCTTTTTTGAATGGCTTAGATACTTATTCTCTTCTTGAAGCAACTACCTGGACTTCTATGCATACCTTTACCAAGCACTACAAGCTGGATCGCATCTCTGGTTTTGTTAGTGTCGTTTTTCATGGCTTTTTATGGGACTCTTCTGCTCCTTCCTCCTCCCAAGTTTCCTTTTGAGCTTTGGCACTTTTCTGTCTGTTAAGAATACTGCAGCAGTGAATGTAAGTACATAGTACAGTTGTATAAAATCTTACCATAATCTTACGTAAAATCTTACCATAACGGTAGATGTCCTAGCATTCACTGCTGCAGTATTCAGTCCCTTTCTATATCTCCCTAGTCCTTTGCCTTCCTGGATGTACAGGTTACCTCTTGAGTTCCTTAGACTGGTGTTCCTACTGGGGCAATCAATTCTGTAGATGGTATGCTTGAATGTCACCTTTATGCCTTCCACTATGCAAGGAGTGTTTGGGTGACATGATTCGGCGTACCTTAAAGCAATGGTAGGCTTTGGTAGACAGGCAAGATGTCAGACTTCCATGACAGGGAATCTCATCTATTAAGAATACTGCAGCAGTAAAGGCAAGAACATCTACCATTATGGTAAGATTTTACACAGCTGTAATTTCCCTAATGACCTAGGCACATTTTCCCTGGTAGTATCAATGCCACCTTAAGTCTCCCCTGAAAAGAGGATACTAAGGTAATGGGACTAACCTAGTCAACAAAGAATACATAAATAAATAAATAAATAAACTAACAAATAAATAAATAAATGCATGCATATACAAATCATTCGAATGATGTTCTTTATTTGCTTACCATCATATGCTAATGTGCAGATCCCTTGTTCCATACCATTTAGCCCACTGCTCTACATGTATTTTTATGACTACTTCCTAGTATCACTTCTGATTTATAGTGCAAGATCATGCTATGAATTTCCCTATCTGTGTATGAATACCCCCTCCTCATCATTTACACCAGGAAGTAAAGTTATATTGAGTTTTTTCTACCACTGTAAATCTTTATATTCTATTAAAGGATTAATGTAACATACGAGTTTGTCAGCTTCTATCCCAAATTCTGTCATTTTCTCTTTCTGTATCCTACTTGCTTACATCACTGGTGGTACTTCACCACTGCCTTATTTTTCTCAGTACTCCCCTTTCCTTTAACTCTCAGATGTTTCCTTTTAACTGAATCAATAGGCAGATAAAAATGGGATCACCATTGTTCATGTGATCACCGTTGTTCATGTGATACCGGTTAGTGCAAGTCCAATACTTCAAAAATGAATGTACAGTTCTCACAGTGAGAAACTGAATGTAGAAACTAGCTGATTGACTTGCAAAACATTTTGCCCCCATGCACCCCTAATTGTCATGGTCTCTGCTCTAAAAAGAGGGAAGAATCAAAGATACTGCAGTCTCAGAATTAGTTATATTATACTATTTGGCATTTTAGTTTCTCTCTGTTCTGAGGATTAACATTTACTGTTTTGGACTTTCAACAAGTTCCTGATTAAATGCCCCACATGCACAGTCACTTGTAGTGTATCACACTGTTTCCAGTCCTATTTAGCAGGGTTTTATTTGCACTGTCCAATATATCTGGTTTTGTTTCATTCAAAGTTTTTTATCTTCTCCACTCTCCCCCTCCATTTCACTCTCTAGTACTGTAAAATAAAGGACAAGCACACCAGCTTCATTTTACTATCATGCTTGCATGTCTTAATATAATTTATGTACTTATTAACCAATTAAATGGTGTCCCTTCCTGAATACTTTTCATCTATGATATGGGCCATTATAGCTAGGTTAACCGCAACATTTAATATGTGTAATCTACAGAAACCCAACCAATATACCCCTGGCAAGTGGGAGGAAAGAGCACTTGGGGAAATGTTCATGCAGGTAAGCTGATAATATGTAGCTTTACAACAGAAGAAAAAACAGATATGGATGTTGTAGCTGGTAGACAGATTTCTTAGCTTGAAAACATTCTAACCATTTCTTGCCATTATTTTTCCACTCTTTCTTTGTGTTGCTATCCTGCCTGGAGTTTGGTGGTCAGATCCATAAGAAGAGCAGGGCAGATGGGATGTTTCCCCAGGTAACAAGTTACAGAGGGTACTAAAAATAGAAAAAAAAATGTATTTATAACATTTTTTTACCTTCCCCTACATTTGATGGATTATTTATTTAGATGCCTCACCGTTATGCTGCTGGGGTACAAGCTGGGGTACATTAGGCTGTGGATATCCATACTCATATCTGTGTGTTTGTCATTTTCACATCCTTGAGTGAAGAGACTTAAGACACTTTTTCTCACAGAATATTTGCAAACAGATAGAGCTTCTCACCTTTGCATTCAAATGATCTCAAAGGCTTCTTACCCTCTGTGGGCAAAATGAGGGCATTTTTAATGCTACTAAGCACCAAACATTTCAGAATTTTCTGTGACTTAGCAGATTGCAAGTGCTGTGGTTCACACTGCCACAAATATTAAGAAAAAGTAAATCTTCTAAAGCAGGGACATTTGTCATTGACTATACAGGGGAAGTAAATTTTGCTTAATAGTCTAATCTTATAGTACCTTCGCTGATAGCCAACATGTGATAGTATATGCAGATATATACTTTTCTCATCCTAAGGTGCTTTTCTTCCTTTTAATACAGTCAATAAAGTAACACAGATATTACATTAGGGATGTAACATCGTTGAGGGTCACACTTGTGCATTTCTTCCAGAAGTATAAATTATGCAGGACAGATCAAACCCCTAGCCAATGCAAATGACTTGTTTTCACCTTGTAACTGATTCTGTTCCTTCAAACCACATTAAAATGTTAAAGCTGGAGTATCACATTTTTGAAAGTTTTAGAGACAAGGTAGAACACCCACTCCCCCAAAAAACATAAAATCAGAATATTTTTAATGTTTCATGATTTTTCACAGGGTATATTAACTTGAATCAAAACTGCCATGTAAGTACAACCAACTCTAGTGGGGTAGAGCAATAAAGTTCTGACCATGGCCCAGGTGACCTGCGATTGACTAGTGACTTGTTTTCTTGACCAAAATGGGGAGGATGGGTGTGTCCATAGTGAGAGGGAAGGCAGCAATATAGGGCCATCTAATGCCACAATCTGTTGGAAGAGCATGGGAGATACTACAAGAGACAGTCCCAGGGATGGGCATTTGAATAGTAAGCCACTTTGTTTGTGGCTCTCATCATGAGTGTATGGGAGTGTAGCTCTACAACAGGGAGTGTAATGTGGACCCTGCTATGATACAGGTCATCTGTCCTCTGTAGAGTCATGGGTTAGTTTTAAAAATGTAGTGGTGATTTGTGGTGGTGCAGAGTAGTAATTTACTCTAGGGAATTAGAAGGGTACAGGGTTGGAAGACACTTTACACAGAGGGTTAAGCCTGTGAGCTCTAGTTTACTGGCTAGCCTTGTAATAGTGGGGACTGGTATAATGGTGAAGGTGTTTTACCTCACAGACACACGGTACGGGGTGATATTAACTATAACATAATTCTTTGTCTTTTCCCTTGCCTATCATTTGTTTATCTGTAGAGTTAGTAAATTTAATTTATGGGTGTGTGGATGCAGCGTTCCTACTTTACATTAGATTTTTAAAGTTTTTCTTAGGTAGGGTTATGATCACAAATATAAATGGTAAGGTTATATTTCTAATTGTGTTCTTTTAGTTGTTTTTGGTTTTCTGTGTTGTTTATCACTGACACAGTTGCACAATATTTTATGTTGCCTGCAGTTGTATTTGTGATAAAAGGTAATATTCTCATAAATATAACTATATATGTGCATACTACATAGTGTGCTGCACATTAATATATATTTATATGATTATATTACATTTGATCAACAGTGCAATGCATTGTGGCACATTTCTTCAAAAATTACATTGATGGATGGACAACACACACACACACACACACACACACACACACACACACACTCTCTCTCTCTTTCTCTCACTGGGAAAAAGGAGAATGTTTTCACTTTCCACATATCTTGCATTAACACAATGTCACAACCAATGACAAAACTGAAATCAGTCATACAAGTCACAACCATTGACAAAACTGAAATCAGTCATACAAGTCAAAGTATCACATTTGTACAATACAAATACTTGACTTATGCAACAGCATATGACTGTCAGAGTTTATTTGACAAAATCAAAATAGCACAAATTCTCACAGCACTTTAGCCATGGTTTGGATTTATTGTCCTGAATATATCTGTAAAGACTTAAAAAGTAAAAAGTCATGGACATTCAATCATCATGTAGATGAAACCCTGATATGTCCCTAAGGGTCATTTCCATGCATACTGTTGGCCATACTACAGGACATTTAAGGTATTACTCATACTCACACAAAAACAGACACACAGACACACAAAAACAGACAGACACACACTCACACACACACTCACACACACACACACACACACACACACACACACACACACACACACACACACATACACACACACACACACAGACACACACAATCGGGTTACAGTAAGGATCAGGAAATTTGCCCTTTTCCCCACTGTATTGCAATCTTTGAGTTGGTATATATAATTAGTGGGGTGGGGTGGGGGTTGAAGGTCTGCATTGTCGATGAGATGCATGAAGTATGCACCCCTGCAAAAACAAGTTTTTACTAAATATTTCTTGGGGAGAATGGTTTCAGTGTAATGAGTTTTTAGTGTGCTGAGTTTTCAGTGATATGGGTTTGACATTATGAGTTTCACTGCTATGAGTTTTCAGTGTTATGACATAGACCCGTATGTGTATGGCGATTGAGTGTCTCCTAAATATCTTCAGCTAAATACTGGCAAAAATATCTAATGCTCAAAATATTGACAGTTAAAAATATCTAAACACAAAATATCAACAAAACCTAAACACATCTCAAACCAATGTTCTTGCAGGGCCCCCACTCCTCTGCAAATTATATATACCTGCTCCAAGGAGGCACAGCAGTGGGCAAAGTGTATATATCCTTCCATGGTAAAACTTCAATTTTGTCAATATTTTCTGTTTAGAAATTTGCAGCTGTTGATATTTTGTATTTAGATAATTTTTCAGTATGTAGGCTATTGATATTTGATATTTAGGTGATTCACTCATTATATATATATATGTGTGTGTGTGTGTGTGTGTGTGTGTGTGTGTGTGTGTGTGTGTGTGTGTGTGTGTGAATGAAAATGAGTGAATCACCTAAATATCAATAGCCTACATACTGAAAAATTATCTATATATATAGGTTTGGAGACAAAGCCAGAGAGGCAAGATTACGTTGGTTTGGACATGTGTTGAGGAGGGATGCAGAGTATATTGGGAAAAAGATGCTAAGGATGAAGCTACCAGGTAACAGGAAAAGAGGAAGGCCTAAGATAAGGTTTATGGATGTGGTGAGAGAGGACATGCAGGTGGATGGTGTGACAGAGCAAGATGCAGAGGACAGGAAGAAATGGAAACAGATGATCCGCTGATATATATATATATATATATATATATATATATATATATATATATATATATATATAGGTGTATGTACTCTTGTGGGAGGAGAGGCTAGATTCTGTCATTCTGAGCTGGGCATTTCTGGTTAAAGGCTTATTGTGCCTGCTTATTTGATCTGTTTCTTTCTGAAATTTGTGCACCTTATTTGCTGTAGCCAAGAAGTTAGTAGTTTATTGGCCATTCTGGGCTAATTTCTATCTCTTTCATTTCCGACAAACTTTCAGCTTAAGCACTCAAACCATTCATTTCACAGCCCAGAACGTGCTCAAAACTCCTAGCAAGCACTAATTAACCCTAGCACTATACTGTCCAGAAGGACAAAGGTTTCTATTCATCCCTACCAGCTAATCAGTAAAACAGCTCACTTTACCTATTCAGGCATGTCCAAAGGGCAGTTTCAGGTGTACTGTCCAGTCCAACTGGTGAATCTGGGCATTTTGAGGCAATGTTGCAACTACCTCATGTACACAGACAACCCTCTCCTCCTACCACCAAACACTAATATATGCGAGAGATGCAATTATACAGTCAAACTGAAGGCAAAGCTCTCTCAATCCAAGACTGGATCTGACAGTCAAGAGGAGAAGGAAAATACTTGCAACACATCCCCAGTATCACATAGACCTACTAAACCAACACTGGCAAAAAACGCACATAAATGCACGAAAACATACTCGGAGGATCTAAATATAAATCTGCAAAAGCAACAGAGACCTCCAAAGCAGACACCCAAGCAACCTCCACACCCCATCACAAACCATGAAACACATACTTCACATAATCAGTGTGCCACGCAATCACAGCCCTTAAGGCAAAATAACATACCCAACACACTAGTAATAGGTGACTCTATAGTCAGGCAAACTGATGTCCCACTAACTAGACTGGACAAGGAGAAGGTTATAGTTAGCTGCCTGTCGGGTGCCAGGATCCGACACATAACACAAACACTCAGGTCACTTCAGAACAAGTACAAATATGACACTGTCATTGTCCATGTTGGTGTGAATGACCTGAGATGTACCTCCCTGGACTCCATGAAAAGAGACATGGAAGAGCTCTCTGATCACATAGCCCAGGCCGGTATGACCCTGACCCTGAGTAACATCTTGCCCTCACCAAGAATGATGTCACAGTATAAAGAAAAAATGATCAGTTTCAACAACTGGCTAAGTTT
Organism: Protopterus annectens; assembly: GCF_019279795.1. Classification (NCBI taxonomy): domain Eukaryota; kingdom Metazoa; phylum Chordata; order Ceratodontiformes; family Protopteridae; genus Protopterus; species Protopterus annectens. Next base: position 1,861,101,873 of record NC_056739.1, read on the forward strand.
CTGGTAATGCTACTCAATGTCAGAATTCTAAACCTCAAAATGCATGCACTCGAGGCACTCCTCAGTATGGAGTACATCGATATTTGTGCAGTAACAGAAACCTGGTTTAAGGCTCCTGAGATCACCTCAGCATTGCCAGGCTATAACTCATACCATACTTTTCGGCCACAGAATCCAGACCGAAACACAAAAGGTGGGGGTGTATCCATATTCATCAAGAATACCCACACCTCCAGGTTAGTGGCACAGCACAGTGCCTCAGAGATCATCCATGTGCAACTAACAGTGGGCAAAACTGCAATTCAAATTATAGCTTGCTACAGATCACCCACCATGCTCCAGGATCTCCATTCTGCGTTTCTGGAGCCACTGAAAAATATGAAGGTCCTACCAAACACACTAATATTGGATGATTTCAATTACCCAAACATTAACTGGGAGAACTACTGAAGTACTAACTCCCTTGCCCAATGCTTCCTAGAATTTATAAACTCGAACTCCCTGGATCAACTGGTCAACACCCCCACCAAAGGTGGCAACATATTGGACCTGGTCGTCACCAACATGGACAACTGGTGTTCTACGCCAGAGGTCAAACCCTCACTGGTTAGATCAGACCATAGACTAATCACTCTGAATATCCACATTCCGCCCTGACACTCAATCAAGGAAACCACCATGAAAAACTTCAATAGCAAACTTCACATTACTTAAGACCGAGGTGGAAAGGTTCACAGCCCCCATGCTAAAGGACAATGCTGTCCAAGCTGCTGAATCCCTTATCTTACAAAGGCACTCTATGAGCACCTGCTAGAATGCACGAATCATGCTATCCCAAGCAAAACCAAGACTTACTCCTCCAAGAAAAGGAAACCAGTCTGGTGGACCCCTGCCATAAACAAGCTATACAATAGAAGGAGGAAACAAGTGCAGAATAGAGTAAAATCCTAAAAAGGAAAGACATCCCTGATTAATATCAGCAAGAAGGTATGATCCCACATAAAATCATCCAAGGCTAGCTTCAAAAGAAAAAATGCCAAGGACTCCAAAGATAACCACAAAGCGTTCTTTAGCTATGTCAAGAACCTAAGTGGAAAAACTCAGATCTGCTCTGAGTTAGTGCAGAATGGTGCAAAATACACTAAACTGACTGATATTGCCAACATTCTGGCAGACAGGTTTAGTGAAAACTTCACCCCCCACTCACCCCCTAAAGGGCCCATAACCATACCAGAAGAATGTAGTGCCCTGGCAATCACTGACAAACAGGATAAAACAGCCCTATCCAAAGCCAAAAATACAGCTTCAATGGGACCAGACGGTGTCCCAGGCTGTGTTTTACATGAGCTCTAAATTGAACTAATCCTTCACCTAAACACACTGTTCAAACTCAGCCTTTCTATAGGCTACATACCCATACAGTGGCACACAGCAACCATTATCCCACTCCACAAAGGTGGAGCCACAACGGACCCCAGGAACTATTGCTCTATAAGCCTGACTAGCCTGGTCTGCAAGGCTATGGAGCGCATCATCATTGAATTCATTAACAGAGAGACTGGGAACCTTCAAACATTGGACCCTACCCAGTTTGGCTTTGTTAAGGGCAGATCATGCCTCCTAAAACTGGTGGACGTCTTTGAGACAGTCACCAAGGCTTTAGATGAGGAAAAGGAGGTCCACACAGCCTACCTAGACCTCACAAAGGCTTTTAACACCATTCCCCATTCTGGTATTATAGACAAGCTCACCAGCCTGAACATAGACCCCTACATCACAAGATGGGTTGCCAATTGGCTCACGGATAGAACCCACATGGTGAGAGTTGCAGGCTCTAGGTCCGACTGTAAACCAGTTACAAGTGTCGGCCCCAAGGGCTCAGTCCTGGGACCCCTCCTGTTCAGTATATATTTAGAGGTACAGTCGAGCACAAGAGGACTATGGCTGACCAAGTTCACAGATGACTGCAAAGTGGGGGCCCATAATTGACTCTCCAGCTGATACAGACATTCTCCATGAAGTGTCTCACTGAGATGGATACCTGGTGTCAAAATCATGGCCTCAAGCTAAATGCCAAAAAGTGCAGAGTCATCCCCTTTGGGAAAAACAAAGTACCCATGAACTACCACATATGTGGTAGTCCCCTAAATACAGAAAATGTAATAAGGGATCTGTGGACCCAAGTAGATAGTAATCTCTCCTTTGATAATCATATTGCCAAGGTGGTTAGAAAATCCTTCTATGTGGCCCACCTAATGACAAAAGGGTTCACATCTAGAACAAAAGAGGTTATTGTGCCCCTCTACTCATCACACCCATCATAGAGTACAATGCCCAATTTGGGATGTACCTTACAGGAAACCTGCAACAGCTGGAAAGATCACTGAAGTACCTCACCAAGAGGATTACAGGCCTCAAACATATGCCCTATGCAGCCCAAATGAAGAAACTACAGTTGTACTCGTTTGCATGCCGCTTAATCAGAGGTGATCTTTGCCTGATATACAAGGCCATGTCCAACCCAGAATTGATGGACATGCTCCACCTAAAAAAAAAACAAATCCCCAAGAGCCACACGCTCTAGTGATTTAAACCTCACCACAACAATAAATAGGATATGCTGGAGGGATAGATTCCTGTCCCAGAGATTCCCCATGCTTTGGAACAGGATTCCAGTCTACATTAGGCAGAGCCCCTCACTAACACTCTTCAAAAGAAACCTTGACAAGTGGACGGGAAACAGAAAATTTACCCCGGGGATCACTGCAGTGGCTCTGTTGGACAGAGGCACAGGGAACTAATGGCTCTGCTGGACTGAGGCACAGGGAACTAATCTAAGGGGGCGGCGAAAGCCAATGCATTCTGGCTAGGCTTATAGATGCCCTCTGGCAGATAGCCTAGTACTTATCTATGAACCTATAATTACAAGCTTGACAGTTGGAATGTTAGTTTGACAATACTAAAATCCTATCATTGATTATCAGAATATCAAAGACTGATAATTCTGAATATCTGAACTCTCCTCACCCTTCAAGGCCCATGTCTATGCTTGATTCTGGGTCTGAAGTGATTTTGAATTTCAGGTTTCAATGTATTTTTGTGATTGTTGGTTTTTGGCTTTATTAGTTTTGGAGTTTTTTTCTGCAATTTCTCCAATTAACATTCCAACTTTCAAGCTTTAAAACTTTGAATAGTAAAACTATCTTTTATTTCATTCATTTGTTAAGTGGGTCAACCCACTTCACATAATTGTCACTTTTCAGGGATGACTCATTATCTGGTCATGTGACTTACTGAAAGTCATGCAGTAGGCAAATGCAGATGGAAGAACTCAAACTGTGTACCCTTGACTTCTCGAAGCAGCTTGTTAAATTAGTTAATCTTTTGTGATTACTGCAAGACTAACACACTGAAAAATGTCGGCTTAGCAAAATCTGGAAAGTGATTTTTAAAACTGTACAAAGTGAAAAGTGTATGAGAAATTCTCACATTACTTTAGCCAGGAACTGAAATGCATTAGCTTAGGATTGCCTATTAGTGTTTGTATAAAAGACATTAGCTTAGCACCAGTAATTCAGAAGTCAGTTCCTCAGCAAAAGGTTCAAAGTGGTGTACACAGAGGCTTACCCAAAGCTCCAGGAGTTATGGTGTTCATTAGCTCATTTGGAGCCTTTTGTAGGGTTAACATGGTAGAATAACCTCTGGTGCAGAGCTGAAATAGAGGCAGGTTGAGGCTTCTGGCCTAGGACTATTAAATACAGTCTGCTTTTAAAAGGACTATGAGTGACTGGTGTTATGGAAGGCACTGTGAGTGATACTACAAGTACTGTAAATAGTCTCTTTAAACCACAGTGGGCTATTTGTATTCCTTTCTGCAGTAATAAACTTGCATTTTTTAAGACATGTGCTTGCAGTGTCTTTTCAAAGTTACACTAGTGGTCCATGGGCAGTTTGTCCAATGACCTGATAATTTACCATTCCTCACAATGCTGTTGTCAAGTGCATAATCTATGGGCTAATATTTGCATTTCAAACTCATTGTCAGAGGTATTTTACTGCTGGTTGTTTTGTGCTTACCAGGAAGACTTTTGTTTCTGCTGCTCTTCCTGTTAACCTCAGTCATGGAGGAACTGCTACAAGTATTTGTAATGTTTTATGTAGAGATCACTCAGTAAATAGTAGAAATGCAACAGCAAATGGATAGACTAGCTAAAATAACTGTCACCCAAAGAAATATGCCCACAATAAAAACTTAGCAGACGATTACTAGGAATCCTGCTGATGGCTTTTGAATAATACACCACTAAAGAAAACTGAAATACATCAGAATGGGCAAAAATTCCTTCAGTCAAGCTTACAAGACGCAATAAAAATGTATGCAGATGTGAAGGGAAATAATTTTACAGACTATGATAAACTTGAAAAAAAACATTTGGTTAGGGGTGGGATATCCTTTGAAATGCAAATTGTACAATTTTATAATGGACTTTTAATGCTGACATACCTGTAAGAACCCATATGTATGACATAAGTAATGTTTTAAAGTTATGGCTATAGCATGATAACAGCAATAAAGTTAACATTTCAGAAATTCTGTCAGTAAATGGGTTTTAAATATATTTTCCCAATAATATAAGGAAATGAATATTGAAAAGTGATTCTAAAACTCTCACAAGCTAGTAACTCTAATAAAAATATTAATAATAAATGCTACAATGTTTAGAACTGACTTGCCTACTTGTAAGTCTAAAGTTGCAATAAAATGTGCCATCTTCTATGAAACAAAAGTAGCAAGTAATGGGTTAACTGGTTTCAAATGTGGATGAAGAGGTTACATTGCAAAATTCTGTTCCACTAATACTAAAGAGATTGGTGGTATCAAAAATGTAAGAAATTGAATGCATGTTGCAAAAGACATTGCTCCTATGGAGTGTAATAAGACTGCTTCTGGAATAATTGAGGAACATTATGCTATTGTGTTGCAACAAAACCAGTGAAACATACTCTATTTCTAGAATGGAGAGACACTGGTAGAATAATCATCTCTGCCATAAATTCTCTTCAGTGTAAGCATATGATCAGTAACAAACAAAATGTAAAGTTAACAAGGAACGCATGATGATGTAAGATCAGTAAGAACCAAAAGGTAAAGTTAATAATGAACATGTGATGGTATACAGGAATATCCCCTCACTCGTGTATAGATTCAAACATAGCTACAAAAAAGTTTTCATCCTGTGGCTGTAAGCCTTGACTTGACTCATTTTAAAGAATTATAGAAAATGTGGGAGAGGGGAGAATCAATAAAGACAGCACTGAAGACTGATACATTTCATTCAGAAGAGGTAATCAAGCAGATTGATTTGCCATTCAGTATAGGAATAGGATAAGCAAGACCAAAACACAAATATAGAAGTCCAGAACCAAAACCAACAGAAAGGAGGTAGCATAAATGCTATGAAGGGGATTAAAGTTTGGTCGATCCTGTGTCCACTATAAAAAAATAGTTCTAAATGATAAAGCAAACCAAGCTCTGTAAGAGGTGACAGTAAAGAAAATGAAGTAAATTGATCAAAACTCTGAAGTAAGAATCAATGCAAGACTAATGTCAGCACCCAGACTTGCCAGAAGTTATAACGCAGAAATAGAGTGGGCCGAAATAGTAGATACTCTGGGCATTTAAGCAACATTACTTAGAGCAGAGATGATACTGGGTACTAAACATGAGATAAGAAGAAAAATGCAGAATTCCAAACCAATGTCAAGCAAAAAACTAAAGTAAAGACAAATCATAAGATGCAGGTACCTGTGATCAAGGAAATGAATAATGTCAAAGATATGTTTTGTTCTGAGATAGCCTTTGCAGAGAAACAGCAATTTAAAAAGAAAAAGAAAGAAAAAAGGAAAGAACAGAATAAGTAAATAAAATGGCATCCTCTCATACTAAGTCAGAAGGAAGCACCTAAAAGAAGAGAGATCACTCAAGCGGTTGGCACAAATAGTACAGAAACTAAAGCAGAATGCGATTTTTGTCAATGGTTAGCCTTTGTGGGAGAATATAAAAAAAAAACACTGCAGCACCAAAGTTTTTTGGAAGAGGAAGTTATAGCTTCCACCTCAGGACAAGCTAGTGATGAAAGTAATTCCAAGTAAGTGAATTAGAGGTTAACTACATAGACTTTAAAAAGCACAATGGGAAGATGAAACATTAAGAAGGGCAAGAGAGCCTATGACCATGGTTATAGGGGAGGATGTTGAACAGTGTGTTCCCATTTCTTTTTACTCCCATTTTGAGTTGAAAGACCTCTTATATAGAGTAAGTTAAGACAGAGAGGAAATCCTATATCAGTTGCTAGTACAAAATATTACATAACACCAGTAACAAAGCTAACCAATAGTCATGTGTTGATAGCTCACCAAGACAGAGACAAAATTAATGCAAGAGTACACACAAGATGTTATTGGCAGCATAATGAAAGTGATAGTACATTTCTATGCTTCTTTTCCAGAATGCCAATGTGCTGTATCACTGCAGGATTTAAGAGTTCATTGATCCCAATTTTTTTATAGAGTTACCAAGTAAATGTACTGCTATGGATGTTGTAGTACCACTAGTAAAATAAAGGAATGAGTACCAATACATACCAGTAATAATGGACTATTCTAGAATAATTTCAGATGCAGTGCTATCACACATAGCTAATGCTAATGCCATCACCAGAGAGCTGCCATTATTATTTTCTAGAGTGGGTATCCCTAAACAGCTACCTATTAACTAGGACAATCTGTTTGTGTCAAGATGATTTAATCATCTTTAAAGTCACATACTTGAAGATATCAGCGTACCATGCGGGACTGTTGGATTAGTAAAGAATTTTAATAAAATACTGACATCCATGCTAAGAAAAGCTATTGAGACAGATGAGCAGAACTGGGTTCAGCCATTACTTATTGTTTGCTATAAGAGAAGTGCATTAAGCATCAGTTTGGTTTACCTCATTTCAACTATTGTACAGCAGACTTCCCTGAAGGAAATTTGGGAAGAGGCGACACCATTACAAGTGTGATAGAACATTATGTTAGTTTGTAGGACAGCTTAAATCTGATTACACTTGTAGTTAAAAAAGGGGGCATGGCCAAGATGCCAGACTGCTAGCAGCACTGAACATTAGCTCTGCTTATAACATTTTTTATTCTGACAGGAAATTTTATCTAATTTTTGGAAATACTAATCCAAAAGTATATCAGAGGATTTGTGAATATAGGTATTTTATTATTTTTGAAAAATTAGTACTAAAACATAAGTTTTTATTATTTTTTCCTGACAAGAAATTTTTCCTTAAGAAATCCAAGTATGAGTAACTTAAAGAACTCTCATCAAGACAGTGTGGTAAAGAAGGAGCTGCAAACATTAATAACAACCATTCAAGAATTATCTATAAAAATGGACAAACTAGAGAATAAAATAGATGCTATTATAAAAGACTGTAGTAAGCAGCTGGACATTCTTAGTGAAATGGCTAAAAAGTATTCTGAACAAATTGCTTCTATTGAGGAATCTATAACAGATATGGATGGCAGACTGATGGAATGTGAAAGTCAAAATGAGTTTCTTATGAAACAGAATACAAAACTAACAGAAAAGTTGGAAGACCTAGAACGTAGGTCACAGAGAAACAACATTAGAATCTATGGAATAACAGAAAAGGAAGAGGGAACTGATATGATACACTTTCTTAATAACTGGCTTCCAACAGCACTAAATCTTCCTGAAGCCCTTTCCTTCGGTATAGAGAAGGCTTACCGGTCTCTAACAAAACCCGCTTCAACAACAGTTTCTCCTAACCACAGATCCATCATTGTTAGATTTTTGTCCTCCCAAGATAAGGATTTGGTTCTGAAGTCTGCATGGAATAATTTTCCCATCAAGATAAAGGACAGACTCGTTCGTTTTGACAATGACTATACTTCTTCTGTCATATCTAGAAGGAAAGAATGTGTTCCCTTGATAAAATCTCTTAAAAAGTTAACATCAAAGCACAAATTCTCTTTCCCTGCAGGATAAAAATATTTTTACCAGAAGGTGAGAAGATCTTTAGCTCTTTGTCAGAGGCTTTGGACTTTATTCGCAAGAAAAAAATACTAACTGATATAGAGGACATGGAATGGTCTACACAGAGTCTGAAAAGACATACAACTAAGAACACTTGGACTGTCAAAGAAAGTGCAAATAAAAAAATGAAAAGACAAATAGGATTGCTATCAAATAATACTAAATACTTTCTTGCAAAACTCTTTACACACACACAAAGCAAAGGTAAAGTATCTATTGTACATAATATTTTATTGGAATACATATGCAGAACAAAGGTCTTTATTTTGCATAGACATAGGCATATATCTATGTATGTATACATGTATATGTGTGTGTGTGTGTGTGTGTGTGTGTGTGTGTGTGTGTGTGTGTGTGTGTGTGTGTGTGTGTGTGTGTGTGTGTGTGTGTGTGTGTATATATATATATATATATATATGTGTGTGTGTGTGTGTGTGTGTGTGTGTGTTTGTGTTTGTATGTACATGTGTATATATATATATATATATATCTATATCTATATCTATATATATATATATATATATATATATATATATATATATATATATATATTTCTTTTTTTTTCTTCTTTTTCTTCTTTCATACCATATGTTTACTATAACTGGGGTGCAGTTAACTTCAATATATATTCATTTGGGATACAAAAGTCATGCTACCTTACTATTAATTCATGATTTCCAAAGTAAAGCATTCATGTGTGTTAGTGGTGGGGTAACACTTTAGAGTTTACTGTTAGTCTATTATGATTACACTGTATGGAATCCCCACAACAAAAGTGCCCTTAGGAGATAGTTTACTTAAGATAGTTTTTTTTCCTCTTGGCATTTTTGAAAGATGTCCATATCATGATTATTATATATGTCTTTCCTTAAAATCTGCAATTCTTAGTGTAATATATCAGCATTCAGTGCTTTACATTAACTAAATGCTCTAATTTTAATTCTTAATTTAATTTAGTTTAAGGGATGTAAACTACTGATTTATGGGGAAAATCTTACTTTCCCAACATTTTTAGAGAAGGGCTGTACATGTTTTTTTCACTGTGGAGGCTGCTTGTGCACTTTTTATGCTTCTTTAGAATGGAGGAAACTTAGTTGTTTGAAATTCCTGCCAAAAATGCCTTTTCTAAGCCTCTGTGACTGTTTCTTCATGTGCACGAGCATCTACAGGGCACTAGCGTCAATCTAGAGAAGCTGGAGGCAGGAATACAGTGAGTGATGACATCACACAACCTTTGAACTCATGCATGACTCAGAAACCATGAAGTAAAGCTGAAAATGAAACTAGAAGAAAATGTAACTTTTTTTTATTGTTTTTTTTTTTTTTTCATCTTTTATGCATCTAAAGGTATGAAATCACTTTAAATATGTATTTTAACAAGCTAGGACTTTAATGGAGTGATTATTTTACTAGTTTAATGAGGAAAATAATATTTTAATGCTACTGTATGTCTATTGCTTTGAAACACTGACGTCTGACAGGATACCATTCTTTGCATTGATAGCAATGCCCTAAATGATAATATATTAATATCTGACTACTTAAACAACCAATTTCTTTAATTTTCTGAATGCAAAGATATATATATATATATATATATATATATATATATATATGATTGAGTCTCCTTTTTCTTCTGCTGCTTTCATGCTTAAGCAACTTTAATCTACATTAGGTATTCTCATTGATGCAGATTTAAAGCAATATAATCAGACTCAGTTGCAACGATAGTTATGATACTATGATTCAAATCTTTGTATGACCACATACACTGTAGGAATGGATTGTTAAAATGTTCTAGGTCATTCTATTCTGATCAATTAGTATTAATAGACAAACATATGGTCCCCCCTTTATGTTTCTTTCTGTATTGCTATAGTTATAAACACAAGAGACTGTAATACAGGTATAAAATATATAGGTATTAGAAGCTTATGCCGATAAAGCAACTTGGTTAATTGGTGAAACTGACTCCTTATTTTCCAATACCTAGTAGTGTTTTACACAATATTACATACAAATCTACTGTGATTGCCTGATGGGCTTTTTATGTTCATATTTGTTTGAGTTACCTTAGAAATGCTTTACTGTTTGTATATACTAAATTTAAAGCAGAAGCTATTCATGTATGTTTTTGGTGTGTGAGATGGTGTGAAAGGATGGTTTAGTTAATTTATTAACTAAAATAAAATAAAATGCACCAAGTTAAGACACAAACATACGTTTATTCAAACCAAAAATAAAAATGGTTAGTGCTTTCACAACTACATTAGTTGCTTCATCAGGCACAGTAGTTTAACATAATAAAGCTTATATAGAAGATGCAGTAAAGTCAACTGACAATCGTCACATGATCCAATACTTTAAATGTGTAACATTAAATATATGTAAATGTAAATATGCATAAAAACATAAATAAATATGCATTAATATAGTAATAAATGGTTAAAACATTACTATAAATATATATATATAATAGACTTAGTTAAAATACTTAAAAAATATAATAATACTAGTGTTTCAATGGTCTGGCTTTTAAAAAACATTTTAAGGAACTATTTCCATTCAAGCCAGGATATTTCTCAGCATTCAACTTAAGAATCCATTTTTGTTCTATGCTTTCTGTAGTATTTTCTAAGTCACCTCCCAGTATATTTGAGAGGACATGTTGAATAACAAAAGTATGAGACAAATCAGTTTTTCTAACATGATTTGCCAGTGCACTTGTCTCTTACAATTATTTACATCTCTAACATGCTCAAGGATCCTGTCTTTCAGGACCCTATTAGTTTTTCCTACATAATATGCAACACATTTTTGACAGAAACAAAAATACACAACATTAGCAGTCCTACAATTAGCATAGCTATAACCGGTTATAGTAAATTTACGTAGAGGATGAATAAATGTCTTGTTGCTATGAATATATTTACATGCAGTACAATGTCTGCATGGAAAAGTACCAACACGTGTAGAAAAATCAAATCTATTAGGTTCTGTTCTATAACATAAATGTTGTTTTAAAGACTTGTTATTGAAATAAAATAACGGAGTTTCACTGATTATATTAGTCAACTCTGGTACTTCTTGAAGTAAATGCCAATTTCTCTTTATAATCTTCGTATATTCATTAACATTGCTAGAGTATTGACAAACTGCTCGAAAATGATTAGTGCCTGAAGTTTAAGTATTTCTGTCTTCTCTATCTGTCATAGTTGTAAAATAAGGTCTGCATCTGCTATTTCTTAATTTCCAGGCTTCAGTGATGGTCTTGTCTATATATTTTGGAGACTGTGTACCTGGAGATTTATTCATAGAAGCTTTTACATGCCACACAGAATTGACCTTATAACCAAGAGTAATGAAAGCAAATGCTGGAGGTGTGGTGATATTCTTGAAGCCAACTGGGTTCATATGTTCATTGAATGTAGAACTCTCACACAATACTGGAATGATTTTAAACATTTCGCAAAAGCCCTGTAGTCTGATAACTGTCAAATTACTAGCTCTTTGATATTATTCAATGCCCCTACCCCAAATGTAATTCCTAGACATCAATTACTTGTTCTTTGGTTAATTCTAGCTATTGCTCGAAAAATAATTACATTGAACTGGAAAAATAAGCAAGATCTTATGTTTACTGAGTTTATTTCGATAGCAAAATCTGTATGTAAAACAGAAATGCAAACTATTTATCAGGGATCATCAAATGTAACACACAAAAGACTAGCTTGCCAGAAATTGGAGAGATTCTAAGATAAATATTGATTACCTTTCTTGAATAATACAAATGTTTATCATGGATGTTTGTATATAGTGTAAATAGTTATTATGTTTTATATTGTTTATTTTTAATACTTTATGTCCATGTTTATTAACAATATTTCATAAAAATGTTTTTGGAAAAAAATACATAGAGAAAACAGGAAAATCAACAACTAGTTAATAATAATAATAACAACAATAATAATAATAATAACAATGATAAAAGTAATAATGATAAATAATAATGATAATGATAATAATAATAATAACAACAATAGTAATAATAATAATAATAATAATAATACTGTCTAAATTACAGAACTTAATCTGGATTATCAGATAGCAGCATTACTGCCCTCTGTGTAGAAACATTTCTAGTTAAGTGGCTAGGAGCTTTTGAAGTGGTTGAGTAAATACAGTGAACTACAATGTTAGAAAATTAGGACAATTAGGAAAGAGCAATATAGAGCAAATGTATCATAGAAATAGAGTGAAGCCATGGAAATTGGTCTGTGGTTAGCCTGCAAGGCATAATTTATACAGGACAGTTAGAGAATCTCTGTCTGAAGTAGATTTAGAGTAATCTTTATCAAGAGAGCAAAATCAGGATGGAAGAGGATTTAAACTAAGGGCTAAAGGAGTATCCATATTCATGCATATGCAGACTAAATTGATAAAACATACGACAGAGACAACACCTGGACAGAAGATTAGACTGAAACCTTACAAGTACCAGAATCAAAAAGCAGTAATAGAAGAAGTTCAAATGATACTCAGACTAGGAGGAGAAGGAGGCTCACAGGGTGGATCGAGCATCCCTACAGTGCTAGCTCTTAATTCTCTTAGAAGTATTACATTTTGTTGCAACTTTAGGAAATTGGATAGTATTTAAAAGTTTGATAGTTATTTCATGCCCAGAACTGGTGAAGATTAGTTGATAGAGAATCTAAGTAAGGACAGAGTCTTGGCAACCTTAAGCTTGAAGGAGAGATACTGGTATATACCACTTATACTGTCTGTCAAAAAACAATGGTCTTTGTAATCCCTTATGGTCTATTGCAGTATAAACTGCCACTATTTGGCCTATATGGCTCACCTTTCAGAGATTTGGGGATAAGATACTAAAGCTTCATTTCCAATATGTTGCAGCATGCCTAGGTGATGTTATTCATTCAGAGGACTGAAACTCTCACTTACAAAAAGTGCAGGCTGTGTCAGAATCCATGAAACAGGCAGGTTTGGCTGTGAATGCTATGAAAAGCAAACTGGGTATAGTGGAAGCCAAGTGGAAGCCAAGTAGTTGTAATACCTTATGGGAAGATGGGTAGTAAAATTACTACTGGGAAAAACACAGGTTATAAAGCACTGACACTGGTCATTCCCCTTCACTAAATGGCAGGTGAATGCTTTTCTTGCAATAGCTGAGCATTTCAGATTTGCACATAATTTTGCAACTATTGTCGATTCTTTGACATATCTCATAAAAAAAGGAAAGCTCTTGTCAAGTCACAAAGGTCACCTGAGGCCAATAAAGCCTTTATTCAACTATAATGATTATTATATTCAAAAATAGTATTAGTAACTTTTAATTGTACTAAGATACTTTTCCTGTATCGTGATATATCAGAAGTAGGTTTGGGAGTACAGCTGTCCAAAGATACTTAAGTTAACGGAAGAATAAGTTAGCAGCAAATTATGCACAGCTCAAATATGATATTCAGACATAGAGTAAGGGAGAGAAAAAATATTTGGCAGTGAAGTGGATCTTCTATGCTTTAAAAGCTATTTACTGAGCAGGTATTTCAACCAGGTAACTGGTTATGCCCATTACAATGGATAAGTAACCACAAAGTAAAACAACGTTGTGCCATTGGGTTATGGTTTTTTCTGAGAGCAGGGTAATTGTCACATGATGCATATAGTAAAATGCAGAATATGCCTTTAAAAGTCTACAATGTGATTGGTGTATGTCATATTTTCACAGAAATGTTGCCAGGAAATGGATTATATTGACTAGTGAAATCCTACTTGCCACTTGTATAAAAGAATGCAGCTAGACACTAAGAATTCAAGATGTAATTCCTTAAGTTGGATGTTCTATGTGGGGTAAACAAGATATTGCCCAAGTCATGGAGTTCATTAGACCAATCTGGGCTTTTTGTGGATTAAACTTACTGGAGTAACCTTTGGAGCAGAGATGGAACAAAAGCCTCCTTCAGGCCTGTAGTTGTGAGTATTGCATAGAGCCTTCATATCAAAAGGCCTAGGATAAATTGAGATTGTGTAATATAAAGATGGTGATGGCACTTCTAAGAACTAAAAACTTACCTGAAACATACTGTGAGGAAAATTATAACTATTACAAATAGTTTTATGGGGTCAGTTTAGGCTATTTTCATTTCTTTCTGGAAAAATAAACATGTCTTTATAGATGTGTGCTGTCTTTTCAGTGATAGATAGATAGATAGATAGATAGATAGATAGATAGATAGATAGATAGATAGATATATAGATAGACAGATAGATAGGTAGATAGATAGATAGGTAGATAGATAGATAGATAGATAGATAGATAGATAGATAGATAGATAGATAGATAGATAGATAGATAGATAGACTAGACAGATATTGAAGGGGGCAGAGAGGGGCCTGAAAAGTGGAACCATGTATACTTGAATACTGTTTTGGGCACCAAACTCCCTTACTATGCCTCCATTTCATGTTGTTGAAGATCTGCCTTTCCATTTCTCATCCTGTCATCATAGCAGTTTATTTTTTTGTCCTTCCAAACACAAGCTTAATCATCTCAAATCCTAATTGTGATGCTTTGGAACCTCTATATTCTTCCACACTGGTCCTTTGTTGTCTATGCTTCTTAAAAGAGTTTTCCTGGTTTATAAATGCATTCACAATAGGTCCGACACCATATACTTTTCTGCTGTGTACTAAGTATCCCCTTTCTCCCCTTTCTATTATTCTGCCTTGCTTTTAATAATAGTTTTTCCATGAACCAGATACATTTTCCCCTAGCATTCTCACAGTCACTTGATTTAATCACAAATCATCATGACTCATGTTCAGTCCCGTAAAGAACCATAACCCTATCCTGCCACAGACATCTAAGCCATAATGTGAGTACACAACTTCAAGACCTAATCCACTTTCCTCCATCTTCTAGGATACATCTTCTCATATCTCCTTTATGATTGTCTTCATGACCTACCATGTTAACCAATTCTTGGCAGACGTATAGCTTGAGGTTATCTTGATGGGCTGTGTTTTTCCTCATTAATCTAATCAAGCAGTCATTGGGCCAATATTGCATTTGTCAGCTAATTTCTGAATGAAAGTGAATAGATTGAGGAAGTTCTTCTGTTTAGCTTTTTATAGTAATGTTAGACAATTAGTCCAAAAATGAAGTGGCAGAGTTCTGTAGTAATATCAAAAAATAATAATTTTAATGCCAAAGCAGTAAAAAAATGTCAAACTTAAAACTAAAAAAAAATCACAATTATAATACACGACACAGCCGTAAGAGTGAAAAATAGTTAAATTACAGCATTGTTATGACCCTTCAGTTTTCAGCATGCACAGACCTAGCTGCTGTCATGCACCACATTAAACTTAATTTTTTATATTCTTCCAATACTGCATACTGAGCACAACTCCTTTTTCCATCACACTTCTATACACCAAAGCCATGGTGCAAACTTAGTCAATTTCTGTCTTTGGTGACTTGAGATTGGCTATGGACTTTGGATACTAACAGGGTTTAACAGGGGGTAAAAAGAAGCAGCTGACAGTCAGTCCTCTTATCCCAGGGGTAAGTTTGGGGAAGACACTTTCTGTGCAATCGCTGATGAAGGTCATGTCAAAACTTGAAGGGAAGTCATTATTGTACTAGATGATCTTATAAGTAGGGGCTCTTAAGCAGCCACTGCACTAATGAAGGCTCCTAGTCACATTCCCATAATTCCACAATGGTTTCCTCATTGTTGACTTGTCAAAGAGTTGGAAGGGCCACCCAGAGAAGTGCTATCCCTGGGGTGCCCAAAATGGAGTCCCTGAGAGTTTCTAGGTTCTGCAGAAGAAGAAGAAGCCAAATATAATACTAGAGGTGAAGGGGGTGGGAAGAGGGGTTGATAAAAACAAAAAAAGTTTAAGTGAACAGTACAGATATTTAAACGTGTCACTGCCTTGCAGTCTTTATCCTTGATTAGTGTTGACTTTGTTTCTGATTTTTCATCTAAGAGATTGGATATAATGGATAATGCTACTACCTTCTGCAAATAACCTACTTATGTTTTCCGTAGTTTATACTAAGTGCAATTGTAATGGAGAGATAAGGGAAAAGTGGTGGGTGATGCTCATTTTCGACATTTATGTTTGATCTGATTCTTCTTAAACATGTTCTGCTTTTTTAGCAATCTTGATTTTACTGTCTCTACTGAGGTTTATTTGGTCACTTGGAAGAACTTCAGTTGATTATTTGCAGCTCTCCTGACTATGTGGCTAGATAACATTTACAATAATGGGGTTTTATGTGAAAAAACATATTTCAGGGCTTTATACCATACTAAATATGATTCTGAGCCTCAAACAATGCCCACTCAAGCTTCTGTTAAAAATCGTAATTATTCACAGACTTCTCTCCTGATATAATTTCCTGTTTTTGCATATATGCAATGCTACTTTAGGGATGTACTACAGCTGCCCAAGCTCCAGGTGCTGCAATACTGCTATCTCATAGCCGTGCTTTCGGGCAACTTGTAGCTTATATGACTGTCTACTTGTGCTCTAACTGGAATACTGCATTCAGCAAGGTAGACCAGCTCTGGTGAGAGAGTGGAGCTGACGCACCTTGTCCAAACAAATTATTCAAGTTTGAGCAAAGTTACTGCAATGTCCATGGGAATGGGAGTGCAAGCTGGGGTTTTAGGTAATGAATGGGAAGGTGGCTTTAGGTGCAGGGAGCAGGAAGGGGGTTTTAGGTTTGGGCAGTGGGAAAGAAGTTTAGGGTTAGGG
This sequence comes from Protopterus annectens, assembly GCF_019279795.1. Classification (NCBI taxonomy): domain Eukaryota; kingdom Metazoa; phylum Chordata; order Ceratodontiformes; family Protopteridae; genus Protopterus; species Protopterus annectens. The sequence continues at coordinate 1,861,118,776 of NC_056739.1, forward strand.
AACAGGAAAAGAGTTTTATGGTCAGGGATAGATCAGAGACCTTAGGATTAGGGAGAGTGAAGGGTGGTTAGGTTTAGGGAGGGTAAAGAAAATGCAGGGTTAGAGAGCAATAGTGTTGTTTTAGCATCAGGCAGTGAACAGGGACTTTAGGTTTAGTGAGTGGGAGTGGATATTTAGATTTAGGGAATAATCATGGACTTACTATGATTAAGGTTGGGAATGGGTAGGAATTTTTTAAGGTTAAAGTTAGGGTTCTGGTAAGGTTACGTAGTTACATTGGGTTGGGTGGTGGGATGGATAGAGAATTTACTAGGATGGAGCTGTCATACTAGTAAGAGTTTATTTTATTTATTTATTTATTTATTTATTTGCTTTTTGTTTACCGGGAAAGTCCACTGGGCCTAGTCAAGCCCATTTTCAGTGGAGGCCCGGGGCGAAAAGCTCCATAGTATTAACACTTTAAAAGTTACAGTCTAACATTACACTGATCCAGTTCTACATAACAATAGACAGTGAAAATTACAAGGATAAAATTGTACAGAAAGATAAAGATGCAATCACAAAAAATGCAAAGCAATTACAAAAGTAATATATATATATATATATATATATATATATATATATATATACAGTTGTCAAAAGGGACATTACAGAGGTGTACAGTCTTAAGCAAACAGGAAATAACTTATGTATCTGTATGGTGTATAAGGTCTAGCAGATGTCTTTACAATGTTGCTGTTTTACCAACAATAGTGATGGGGGAAGACTTTGGGAGTTACACATTTTCTAAGGAGGCTTGGTACAGGTGCATTTCCAACATGCAGAAAAGTGGCTATGAAGGGAAGTTTTGAAATGTGTGATGTTTTGAATAGATTTAATGGGTAGAGGTAAAGCATTCTACTTTTGGCAATTCAGAATGAGTAAAGAAGCTGACCAGGTGGGAGATTAGGTTTGTAAATCTGTAAGAGTTTCTGATCTCCTGATCTGAGTGGCCTGAAGTGGAGGTAGCAATTGAAAGAAGAGCTCAAAGCAGGATAGTCTTGAGATTTGAAGAGGAGTGTGTGAGCTGTGATTAGTTGTAGATAGGAGAGGTAGTTAGGAAGCTCTAGAAGCTCTAGCCATTTAAGTGACTTGAGGGCAGTGCAGTGATGAGTGGAGTATTTGGTGTTGGTTGCAAATTTGGCAATTTTATTGTAGCGAGTTTATAGTAGAGGTTCGGATGTCAGCAAGTAGGGGGCACCGTATAACAGAGAGGGTAGTAAGTATGTTGTGGCTAGGGTTATTCTTGTGGAAGTGATTATGTCTATATAGGGTTCCAAGTTAGATGGTTATTGTACAGCAAGGATTCAGTGACAGTGAAGACATTTTGAGTAAGAGTAAGTGTAAGTAAGTCAAAGATAGAGTTGGCAGAGCAGTCAATAGTGGAGTCATCTGCATACTGAATAACTCATCCTTGAGATAGGGATGTTTGGAAATTGTTAATGCATATGCTGAAGATGATGGGTCCAAGCATGGAACCCTGTGGAACACCGATGGTGGAGTTGAGAAAGGAGGAAATGGAGTTTTGCCATCTTACGGCCTGTTGTCTTTCATTTAAGTAGCTATGAAACCAATTTAGGTTATGCGGGAAGAGACTGATATTGGAGAGCTGGGAAATGAGTAATGGGTGAGAAATGGTGTCAAAGGCTTTGGACAGATCAAGGAAGAAGGCAGAAACTATTTTGCCTGTGTCACAGGCTCTATTTGCTGTGTCCACAAATGATATAAGGGCAGTTATAGTACTATGGCCAGGTGTAAAACCATGTTCTGATGGAGAGAGAATATGGTTGTTGCAATGGGTTGAAAGTTAGAGATATCTGTATTGTTGCCAACTTTATGAAGAGGGGATGAAGGCCTTTTTCCAGATTTTAGGGACATAGGACTCTAGAATGGATCTGTTTATGAGAATGCGTATGGGGTAGGAGATCCTGTCTGCTGCTATTTTAGGTATTCTGAAGGTAGATTATCAGGGGCATTGTAGCAAGGTTTTAGTTTTAGTAGTAAGCATTTTTTGACTGAGGTGGCGGTAGGCTTTAGGGTGAAGAGAGAATGGGTTGGTATTGGTTTCTGAATGGAATTGTGGGTTGGGAGGGGAGGTGGAATGAGTGGGTGAACTAAGTGTGGAAGTGTGGGAAATGAAGAAGTTAGTTTGAGAGAATTTTGCTGTGGTGTCTGAAATAGAATTAATAAAGAAGGTGTTAAAAAGGGTGGCTATTTCTTCAGGACATTTCTCAGGGTGAGGGCAGGAATTTTTTTTTTACCTGGGTGTAATAATGATGTAATGGAGCTCCAGAATTTGTTGGGGTTCTGCTGGTGATTAGACTGAAATAAAAATTAATGTTAATGTTGTTTTTTTATCTTTGTTGACTTGTTTCTTAACTTGGTTGCAAAGTTCTTTGTATTTTTGTAGGTCAGAGGTATTTTTATGTGCTTGCCATAGCTTCCAGACTTTGTCATGCATGAGGAGCCTAATTGGTTTGGATAGCCAATGGCGTGGTTATTTTTCACCCACTGTATATGTAGTAGGGCTACGCTATTTAGGGTGTTCATGAAGGTTGTGTTGAATTTAGGACACTTGCCAATTAGAACAAGTGACAGAGAGCAAGTGTGCCTCAAGTTATAAGTATGCAAGCACTTGTTGCAGACCCCTATTTTAGTATTTTCATTTCAAGATTAAAAATTGGGGAGTATTTACTTTCCAAGTATTTTTTATATTCTGAACCAGCTGTAGAGAATGTATCTTTAAATTAATATTTTGATGTACTGTGCATCCACAGACATCTTGTCAAACTAAAGTACAATCCATAAAACAAATTATGCCAATATCTGTCTTAAGGCAGACAAGCTCTGAAAGGAATACTTGTATGAAATAGTGTTATAAATAAGACTAATTAGTGAACTGAACATTCTAAATGTATTTATTAAGTAGGTAAATGAACTCATCCATGAAAACTTTTCAGTGACAAACCAGGGCAAAATGCTGACCAAAATATAAAATGAAAAAATGTTTTAAAATAAAATGTTATTTAAGTAGGCAATATTTGGCAATTTCTAAGAAAGTGAGATTGCATCATTTAGAAAATTATGTTTTAAAAATTATGGGTAAATTTACACTAGTGTAGTAGCAACATAAATGGTACCAGTTATGGAAAACATGGTGTAATTGGTGAAAAAATAATTTACAGTAAATTTCACTTCATTGTCTAAGAGCAACAGTTATCCACTGAATGAAACAAAATGGATGTTGGTATAAAATCCCTAGAGAGAGACTGAAAAAAATATTTAGTAAAGAGTCTGAATGTGGATACAGGTTAATTTCAAAATTAATTTAAATTTGACAGGAATCTTCATAAGGGGCTGAATTTCAGCCAAACACACAGCATGTTTAAAGTTTAAAATGGCTGACAGTTTCCTGGCAAACTGTGGCATATTTCATATAAACTCAGCAGAAAAACTTTCTATTGTAATTTCCTAGAATGCTTTTCAGAATGTCAGTATTTTACTATCTAATCAGTAGTAAAATATCAATTTTGCAATACTGTATAAGAAATTGTTTTAACTTTTATGTTTATTGATGTTTAAATGAGATTGGTTTAAATTAATCCTGTGACTTTTAAGTAAAAACCTTTAAATGAACTAAATAAGGTTATTGTACTGTTCTGATGAATTTCCATTTAAGGGAATGAAAATGCTTAACAACTCAATTTTATAGTATTAAATATGTTTTTGCATCAGTTCTGGTCTGGTTTTGAACTTCATTGCACCACAACGTTTTTAAGGTTCACTTCCAAAATAGCAGGAGATCTAGTTGTCTGGCATTTGGACATAATGTCCAACATTCTAAGCAGACTATTAAGTATATGAAAATGTCATCAGCAGTCAGTCCTGCCTTTTGTGCCATTGTCATAGACAGACACACAAATTTAAAGTTAATGACTGCATTATAGATTTGTTAAGAGATCTCTGGCTGGAAGAAGAGGTGGATCTGATAACACAGCTGTTACAGCTATTTGGGATACAAGCTTTGCCAGGCTGTTAAATCCCACTGTCTCCCTTTACAATACATGTCTCTTACAGAGGACTCCAGTTGTAGACAAGGTAAATGAAAAATAACAAAGCTGAAGGCGAGGGATACAGTACTGGATAGATGGTAAATAGTCTCCATCTCAGTCCTGCCAAACAGCTGCCCTAACAGAATCTTGCCTTACAAATCATGGCTGCTAATGCTTTGAAAAAATAGTTATAAAGAGACAGCAACTGAGCAAAATATATTCAAAGAAGCTTCAGACTTATGCACAACTCTTGTAGAGCATTCCATGGTATGCATGCCTCTCAATCTCTTAAAGCAAGAAATCTTGGCAAAGCCATGAATAATGCAGGGACAAATACCCCCCAATATGAAAAAAAATTAAATGGTGCTCTTACAAATGTAGAAAGTTTATAGAACAACAAAACTTGCATAAGCATGAATTTTCCAAAGGCTATGAAGACTGAAACTCAAATGTCTGCTAATATTCTCTAACTTAAATCTCCAATGATTTGCAAAAGGCTAGCTATAAAAACAAATTTTTATGAGGAACAGACCAAATGTGGGGCAAAAATCTCAATATTCTGCAAAATCCTAGACAATTGAGAGGTATGCTGATATATTCTAGTTATGTGTTGACATATTTGCCATAAGGGAGGGTAATATAATATAAAAAAAAACATTTTATGAGTGTTGTTTATAATATTTCTGTCTTCACAGCTGTTTTTGAAGGAAACACACAGTTGCTAGTCTTTCATTGTGGCTTTTGTTATGTCTACATATTACCTCAGCTATCTGCCTATATCCATGGAGTGAGGCAGATGATGTTTTATTGATTATGTATGCATGTATGTATGTATGTATATATATATATATATATATATATTGATTTGTTCATTTATTTATTTATTGGATTAAAGTTTTGATTAGCTTGTTAGCCTATACAAAATATTAATTAATAAACTGGTCTTAGATTGTAATTTATCTCTACCTTTCTAGATTCAGTTTTAGGTAGTAGTCTCTGATTACACTATGGTGTTAAGAGGGAAAGGGGACTTGACTTAAGGAATTATTTTGATGCTTTTATTGCTTTTAACAGAACCACCCTCTGTAACTACTTCCTTGCTTCAAACAGACTGATTATGTATAAATAAGGAATGTTTTGATGCTTTTCATTATAGTCAACTAGGATCACTTGTTTGTATGTTTCAATAAAGGATATTCCATTTCTAACTCAACTGTGGGCTACCTACTATTATCTATTTGATTATTTTGTAGCATGTATATTACAGTTATATTTTACTGTTTGATTTTTATTAAGTGAACTAAGTGCATAACATAATTTAGGAAATGAACATCACACCCTCCACACTGCAAAGTTTCTTATTGATTTGCTTTGGACCCAGTGTAGGTTGCATACTGGGTTTTTCTGAGACTTTGAGGGATACCATGGATTTCTCTTCTTGCAGTGTATTCTTACAATCTTTTCTATATAAACTAGTATTTAAGTTGTTTTAATTCATTTCTCTTGACTGTAACATCAAGAAAATCAATAAACTCAGCTGATGACTCATAAATGAATTTAAGGAACATAGTAGTACTTTGTAAGAAGTCCACAAAGTCTACAAGATGCTCTACCATGTCAATCCAGATGATAAAAATATCATCCACAAAGCATCTGTAAAAATATATTGAATTAAAAAAGATGTTTGTAAATACTTTCTCATGTTTCCATAATGTCAAGACTACATTTGCATATGTATTGGCACATGCAGTGCCCATAGCTATACTCAGTATCTGAATATAGTATATTGCCTCAAATATGAAAGTATTATTCTATATTATGAACTCTAAGAGGGTACAAATCAGCTCAACTTTATTAGCTCTAAAATCTGTTTTCATGCTCAAGAAAATCCAAACACTTTCTACACCAAATTCATTGGGGATGACCATAAATAACAATACTATATCTAAGCTAACAAATAAAGAATCATTATTATCACAAGTTGTTCCTGTCCATTCAAATCTTACAGAAAACGTTTTGCAGCTGTCAAAACAGTAGCTACAGTATCCAAACAGGTCTTAAAGTCTTTTCAATATGAATCAAAAGGGGCTAAGTTGCCCACCCTTTACTTGACAAAATAGGTCTCATAGTTGGTCAGTTCTGGTCCTTATTTTCCTTTGGGACTCCATACAAAATTGGAACTACTGCATGCTTAACCACAAGATAACCATTTAAGCTAGAATCAATAAGACCATTCATTAATAGATCATATAAAAATACATGACCTCTATCAATAAGACCTCTGATTTTATATTTCATCACCTTGAAACAGGTTGTATCATCACTTAACAACCATTGAATCTGTTTAAGATAAAATGACCTGTCCATTATCACTGCACCTCCACTTTTTGCAGGTCTTACTTCAATGTATGAGGCTTCTCTAAGATCTCTCAATGCAGACAGTTCATCAGCTGTAATGTTAAAAAGTGTGTTTGTGATGCCCCACCACTGGCCCAGTAATCAAGGAGCCTCAATCCTCACCACTATCACCAGTGAGGGACATACACACTGGGAGGATAAAAGTACACACACAGTAAAGTGCATTTTCCCTTAAGAGCACAGAAACCACAGTCAGTCTGGGGCTGGTTTCTCCCTCTTTCTCCAGATCCCCAATAAGACTCCCTACTGGCACAGTTATAGGGTTGAGATCTCAGCTAAGTGGCCAGCCCAAGACCTGCAGCACCCTCTCTGTCCAGCCAGTGCTTTGTGCCCTTGTCCAAGTAGCCAACATACACACAAGGCAATTAGGAGTGACCCACAGTGTCACCAAATAAATATGCAAATACTCTCAGAACATAAATATGTCTCACAAATATCAGCCACAATGAAAGGTTTAAATATAATAAATAGTAAAAGAACACAAAAATATTCAGTATATAATCACAGTTACATCATAGTTCAAATTCGCAGGAAGCATTTAAAACAACATTGCAGGATAGTCTCAAATAAATAAAGAAAACACGAAGCTATACTTCACTATATTCATTACTGTATATAAGATAAATGACTGTACCCTAGTTAACTTACTTACAGAGCAACAAGCAGGCAGATGTGCTGAGTTGACGTTTTGTCAGGTCAATAACAAAATACAAAATGCCCAGTCTCTCTCTCGGAGACTTCTTAAATTAATATTTAAAATATTACTGCTGGGGTAAATTGCAGCATGACATCACTTCTTGTTGTCTGACTATCCCAGGTGAAAAACCCACTGCAGCTGGTAGCATTTAGCATATACCTGTGAAAATATATAGACCTCAGATCTTTTGGCAAATGGTGGAAGTCATAAAGTAATTTATATTCCTCCACATTAAAAGACAATACAAAAACTTCTAGTTCTAGACATCATATCTCCTGTTGCACTGAAACCAAAAGATAACACTGCTTTTGTTTATAGCCCAGCCATAAAGTAGCTCCATTTCTACTATTTGTCTAAAGTTTTGCAAGCTAACTTCCTGTGTTTCAGTCTCCTCTGTTAAAATATATACATCTAAACAGTTACAATAGTGCATATACATTTCTGTTTGGTACTTTACAAAATATCTATTCAGCACTCATCTGTACAATATGAAATAGAGTTCTAATACATCTGTAACATAAGCATCTTACATAAGCATGTTGGCATTCACAAATGACATACAATCGCTTATAAAATTCCAGATGGCTGTGCTGGCAGTTTCCCCCTTTTGTTATACTTCTATATAAATCATGTTAATATTCAAAATGACATAAATTATTTATGAAATTGCAGATAGCTAGGCTGGCAGTATCTCCTTTTGTTACATTCCTCCCTCCCCCAAAGACTCAAGCTAGTTTTTCAAGTGTCCCTTGAGAGATGTTGCTTGAGAGGGGTGAACCTATCTGGAAATATACTACCCCATACCCTGTCTTGAGATTCTAGCCACCCTGGCAATGCAGACCTCAGTACAGTGCTGCACTGTCCTATAATAGGCCTGCAATCCTAAGCTCCACCATAGTAATTTGTGATTTGGCTGACTGGATCCCTGTAGCCATAGATCCTCCTCAGATTCTTCTTGACCTGTACAGCAAATACTTAGCACCAGGCCCTTCCAATCATGGTACGGTTTCATCATGTTAACATAGTACAATTTATGCATCTGCCTCCTACCTAGCAACTCTACATGTAGTTAACATCACTAACCTTCCTTAACACTTTGAAGGGCCCCTCCCAAGCTGCCTGCAGCTTGTTGTGTCTGTCAGGAATGAGAACCATTACCTGCTTACCCACAGCATACTCTCTAGCTCAGCATCTCCTGTCATTCCTGATGTTTTTCTGTGGTTGGGCTTCCACCAGGTTCTCCTAGGCCAAACCCATGAGTTCCCTGAGCCTTGTCCAGAGATTTAGGACATATGCCACCACAGACTCCTTATGGAATTCATACTCACCCTTCCTCTCATCATGAACCAAATCTAGAGGTCCTCTCACCCTATGCCCATACAGCAACTCAAAGGATTAAAAAAAACTGTGGATTCCTGGGGCACCTCCCTGTAAGCAAACAACAGATGGGGCAAATAATTTTTCCCACTCCCTCTTAAACTGGTCTGCAAATGCCTGTAGCATGGACTTTAGTGTAAAGTTTAACCTCTCAATCAGACCATTGATCTAGGTATGGTTGGGTTTGTTCTTTAATTGCTTCACCCCACAGTACTTCCACAGACAAGCCAGCAGGTCTGACATGAAATTGGCACCTCTGTCAGTTAATATTTCTTTTGGGATACCTACCCAGCTGAAAATCTCTACCAAAAAAATTGCCACCTTTTCTGCCTCAGTGGAGGATAGGGCCACCACTTCAGGGTATCTAGTAGCATAATCTACTACCACTAGGATATACTTTTTCCCTGCAGAACTTGGGGTACTCAGAGGCCCCACAATATCCATAGCTACCCTCTGAAATGGCTCCACAATCACAAGCAAATGCATCAAAGGAGCTTTCACCTTGTCTCCTGCCTTGCCTACCTTTTGGCACTGCTCACAGGTCCTGCAGTACCCTGTGACATCTATGGAAATCCCAGACCAATAAACATTCTGCATAATACATCTGTTGGTATGCTTTATGCCGATATGCCCTGCAAAGAGGATATCATGGGCTATGGCTAGAAGTGGCAGATGGTAGGCTCTGGGCACAACCAACTGCTATATTCTCTCACCCTCTATCCCTCCCTCAGGGGTACACTCTCCAGACAGTAACCCTTTGTCCCAGTGTACAGACTCCCCCTTCCCTTGAGAATCAGGTGCCTCCCCGGCTACCTCCCTCAGGTCTAGTAAGGTATGGTCTGAGAGCTGAGTCTGTCTCAACTCTCTCTTTGTAACCCTTCCCAGCTCCCCTTCCAAAGGAAGTCTAGTATTCTCTGACAGCAGTACCTCAATGTCAGCCTGGGTACTACTACTCACCTCTGCCCTTGCAATCACTCTGTCCAAGGGAACATCAGTACCCACAAGCAGCTGTGGCTCACCTTCAGTCTCACTGCTACAGGGTAGTTCCCTCTCTGAAGTAACCACCAATCCAGTCCTGGCTTCAAGTCTGTGGTCCGTCTGGGTCCCCCCAAGGCTACCAGACCCACAGGCATGTCTCCAAACCTGACTGCATGTAACTGCATGCACAAGGTCCTGCATTGTCAAAATCATTCCCTGTCAGGATATCTACAGGAATATCCTCAAACACACCTACTTGCTTGCTTCTTTTTCAACCCTCCCAGTCAAGGTGAGCCCTGGCCAAAGGTATTAGGAATGGGGTCCTCCTAAAGCTCTGACTGGAGTAGACTGTCCAAGCAAGTAGTGCTCCTCTTTAAATTTTGCAAGCTTCACAATGGCTAGGCCAAAGGCTGAGCCTATCTTAGCAGTGGCCTCCCTCTTTCACATCTACTAAGATAGGATATAACCTCTTGTGGTAGTTTGGTACATTTGTTGTCTCCAGACAACTTACTGCTGGCATTCTGTCATTCCCACTTTCTGGCTGTCCCACCTTTTGTTCCCCACCTTACCTCCATGGACATCTATAAGTTACATTGCCCCACTGGTTGCATTTAAACATTTAACCCTTGGTCCTGGAGATGTACCTGGACTAGTGGCTTCCCCTGCTACTGCCAAACTCTGTTAGGGTGGTTTAGACTGCCCCCCATGGGTTCCCTTAGACCCATGAGCAGCACTGGGTATACCCTTCTGGTGCAGTGATGCTCTGCATGCTAGGTATAGGTCTCCCTTTTTCCCCAAATCATCTGCAGTGTTGCATTCCTTTACCAAATCCTCATGTCCACAGGAAAAGTGCTAAGGGCTTGTTCCCTCAGCAAAAGGTCTGGCAGACCTTCAAAAGTGGTGACCTGACACCCACTCACCCATCTGAGAAAATAAATGCTTAACTCAGCAATATATTTACACACACTTACATCTGCCTTGCCTCTATGCTCACAAAACGTTTTCCTATAAGCTTCAGGTATTAACTTAAAGCACTAGACAATTATTAACAGCATTGTAATTTAAGCAATCGGTATCAGACAATTTAGAAATAGCAGTTACAGCTTTACCGTGGAGTAAGAGGGTCAGGAACTGTACCCAAAGCCCTTGGTCAACATTATACGGTTTACATACCCTTTCAAACATATGAATAATACTGGCAAAATTATCACCCTCTGTAAATTGTGTAAGAAATTTACTGACCATTGTTGCTTCTGTGGTTCAGTTAATCCCTTCCCCATTACCTCCATGACCCTGGCAAAGAGTTAGCATCTCCTTCTTATGTTGCCTCTGCCTCTCATTCTCCTCAACTTCCAGACATCTCAGTGTCTCATTCTCCTCAGCCTCCAGACATCTCAGTCTCTCTGTTGCTTCCATTTCCAAATGTTTGGCCTCCAGTTCTAGTCTCTTTAACTCCACACAGATTTTAAGTCCTCTCTAGAAAGGTTGAACTGTCTATTTTCTGAGAGTTGTACATCCCCAAGGCCAGTCTAATTGTCCTCCAGGTTGCTAGTCTGTGATGCAGCTGTGACTAAGGCTGCAAAAATTTCTGCATTAGTCAGGTTGGCATACTGCAGTTCTTTGGCTTGGTACATCTCAGCCATCTGGCTCCTTGTCAGCATGCCACACACCTCTGCTGACATCCTTGCCTGCTCTCCCTGACAACTAAGCTAACAAAAAAACATAAAACAATTGTGATATAAAACTCTGAATGTTCACTGTGTGGCTGACTGAGAGTAGAAACATCTTCCTTAGTGACCACTGTTTACAGACTACATTAATTCAATATCCACACCACTGAATTCTAACATGTGGATATCCCACCACTGCCAATCAATATATGTGATGTGCATATCCCACCACTACCAGCAACATATGTGATGCCCCACCACTGGACCAGTAATCAAGGATCCTCAATCCTCACCATTAGCACCAGTGAGGGACGTACATTGGGAGGATGACAGGTACACACACACACACAGTAAAATGCAATTTCCCTTAAGAGCACGCAGAGACCACAATCAGTCTGGGGCTGTTTTTCTCCTCTTTCTCCAGATCCCCACATAAAACTCCCCACTGGTGCAGCTATAGGGTTGAGATCTCAGCTGAGTGGCCAACCCAAGACCTCCAGAAACCCTCTCTGTTCAGTCAGTGCTTTTTGTCCCTGCTCAAGTAGCTGACATATACATACTTTGAGATTTGATTTATATATATATATATATATATATATATATATATATATATATATATATATATATATATACACACACACACACACACACACACACACACACACACACACACACACACACACACACCTGGGAAAGGCTGGCACTGGCTTACTAGCTATATCCTCTTCTGCCCAGACTATAAGGTAGTTTTGACTACCACCAGCCACTCCTTATCAGCTACTTTAAGGCCTTTAACAAAGGGTGTCCAGTCTTACTGTAATGTTACTATTAATCCAAATGGTAGTTTGACAAAGAGCAAGGTTATTAGAAGTGGCCCACAGTATCACCAAATAAATATGCAAGTACTCTCAGAACTTAAATATGTCTCACAAATATCAGCCACAATGAAAGGTTTAAATATAATAAATAATAAAAGAACAAGAAAATATTCAGTATATAATCACAGTTACATGAGAGTTCAAAATCATAGGAAATATTTAAAACAACATTGCAGAACAGTCTCAAATAAATAAAGAAAGCATCTAAGCTATAATTCACTATATTCCTTACTGTATCTAATAGAAATTGTTGTACCCAAGTTAGCTTACTTATAGAGCAACAAGCGGGCAGATGTGTTGAGTGGATGTTCTTGTCAGGTCAAAGACAAAATTCAAAATGTCCAGTCTCCCCCTCAGAGACTTCTTAAATTATTATTTCAAATATTACTGCTGGGATAGCTTGCAGCATGACAACACTTCTTGTCATCTGACTATTCCAGGTGAAAACCCCCACTGCAGCTTGTAGCATTTAGCATCTACCTGTGAAAATACATAGACGTCAGATCTTTTGGCAAATGCTGGAAGTTGTAAAATAATTTACATTCCTCCACATTTAAAGACAATACAAAAAACTTGTAGATCTAGAAATTATGTTTCCTCTTGCACTGAAACTGAAAGATAACATCTCTTTTATTTATGGTACAACCAGAAAGTAACTTAATTTCAACTATTCTTCTGAAGTTTTGCAAGTTAATCTCCTCCGTTTCAGTCTCCCCTGTTAAAATATATGCATCTAAACAGTTACAATAGTGCATATACATTTCTGCTCAGTACTTTACAAAATATCTCTTCAGCACACGTCTGTACAATATGACAAAGAGTTCTAATACATTTGTAACACAAGCATTTTATATGAGCTATGTTGACATTCACAAATGGCACACAACCACTTACAAAATTCCAGGCGGCTGTGCTGGCATTATCTCCCTTTTGTTACACATCTATATAAATCATGTTAATATTCAAAAATAACATATAATTATTTACAAAATTCCAGATAACTGGGCTGGCAGTATCTCCTTTTGTTACAATGTTCAGTTGTCAAAGATTTATGAATTTTGTTCATCACAGAGTTTTACAAATGCCTCAATATGCGGATTAGCAGTGGGAACAAAAGAGCTTGGTTTCCTAAATACCCTGTAAGAAGCTGTCTGTTCAGGGTACAAAAGAGATAAAGAAATGTTCTGTGCAAACAACCTAAGGTCTACCAGTACTTCCATCAAATTAGATGCTTGGGAAGGAATAAAAGAAAGACCTTTGTTCAACAAAGCTAATTGCTGTTGCAACAAAGTGGAGGAAGAGATAGTAAATACAAAACTTTCTATCTCCTGCTCCTTGTTTGTAATGTGCTTATTGTATTCTGATAACAGACATGCCCCCTCACCACTCTACTCTGTCAACAGCCTTTTTTCTGACCATTCTTGATGGGTAAAGGGGCTGGCAGAGTAAATTCTGTTGAATCCATTTCTAAATTTGTGAAATTAGATGTAATTGGTTCCTGTCTCAGTTCTTTAATGTGAGTAGCTAATTTATTCATAGCCACAGTCTCTCCCATTAACTTACCAGCAACCATATTCTGTGTATTCACATGTTTTGTTACAATATGTCAATTCTAAGCATAGGAGCATTCATATTAATCTCTTCATTCTCTCATGGCTAAGAGAATACATGTCCCCTGTTGAAATCATTCAAATCCCACTCTAACGTCTTAATCTTAGTGCAGTGTAAATGTTTTGCATAGTCAAGTATATTATCATGCAGTTCATTAATCTTAACTTTGCAGATTTCAGAGATAAACCTTGAGCACGACTCTTTCTGTACTGTATCTAACTCAGCTGCAAGTTGCTTTTCAAGTGGATGGAAAAACTCATTTATAAGGCTTAAAAAATTAAGAGTTAACTGCAGATTCAGAGTCTGCCACTGTTTAAGCAGCTCTGGATAAAAATTTCCATAGGTGGGTATTTTTAAACTCCTTAGCCCACGTGGAATTGCTTTAAGTTTAATGGCAGTCTTAAAATGTAACCACTGCCATTGCCACTGTTTAAACTTGTAAATTTTATTCTCCAGACTTCTTAAACACTAAAAAAAATCAGCACTTACTGCCAAATCTCCTGTTACTTGCATAGCTCCAAAACCATCCTCAGGTGCATTTAAAAGGGGACTGCAATCCAAAAATAGTTTGTGCAAATATTCAGTTCTCTATCCTGGATTATAGCTAGCTCCAAAGTAGATCCTTGAGCCATGTCTTAACAGTCAAACACAAGCCAATCAAAACCAAAAGAAGAACTAGCAGCCAGATAAAAGCAGGAGTCACACAAAACTTTACAAAAGAAACAAATAAGGCTCCAAACATGTCCATGGTTCAAAGGTAGGTCTTACTGATTCTAGCTTACATGATTATCTTGTGATTAAGCATCCAGTAGATCCAATTTTGTATGGACTCTCAAAGGTCCATAAGGACCAGAATCGACCACTTATGAGACCTTTTTTGTCAAGTAAAGGGTGGGCAACTGAGCCCCTTTCAATTTATATTGAAATACTTTAAGATCTGTTTTGGACACTGTAGCTACTATTTTGAAAAATACAAAATGTTTTCTAGAATATTTGTATGAACTGACAGGGAAAACTTGTGATAATGATTTTTTTGTTTGTTACTTTAGACATAGCATTGTTATTTATGGTCATCCCTAATGAGTTTGGTGTGGAAAATATTCAGACTTTCTTGAGCATGAAAACAGATTTTACTGCTAATAAAGTGGAGCTGATTTGTACCCTCTTAGAGCTAATAGTAGAGAATAATGCTTGTATATTTGAGAAAAAAATACTATATTCAGAGAATGGGTATGGCTATGGCCACTGTATGTGCCAATAAACATACAAATTTAGTTTTGACACTATGGGAACATGAGAAAGTATTTACAAACAACATCCTTTTAAGTCAATATATTTTTACAGATGTTTTGTGGATGATAGTTTTATCATATGGGGTGACATGGGAGAGCATATTGTAGACTTTGTGGAGTTCTTACAAAGTACTACTACATTCCTTAAATTCTCTTATCAGTCATCAGCTGAATGTATTGATTTTCTTGATGTTACAGTCAAGAGAAATTAATTGAAACAACATAATACTAGTTTACAAAGAGATTAAAAGATAAATTAGAGGAAAGAAAAATACTTTCACAGGAAAAACTGTCCGAAGCTTCAAATAAAAATTTGCATTCATTAATACAAGATTTTTGAAAAACAGTATATAGATCAAGAAACTGATCTGTTTGGAAAAAGAAGCATCTGAGGAAGTGCGAAAACGTAAACAACACCCAGACATTTTTGAAAAGTATAAAAAAGAAATATGGACATGGGAAAGAAAGAGAGATTTGATATGGTGCAATATTTATACAATGGAGAAGGCCAAGTTAATGAATATGGAGAAAACAGTCACAAAGATATTCGAAGAGAAATACAGGCAAAGGCATCCAGATATGGAAAATGTCACAATATAAAAATTAATATCACAAAGATGGAATGTAGAAAAGAAATTTAGTAAAGCATAAGTTAAAGAAATAGAATTTGAAGTTATGGAGTGTCTGTGGAGTGAAAGATTTAATGTAGAAAGTCTAACACAAACTACATCACAGCATGATGGAGTGAGTCCCCAAAGTAAGGACAAGCAGGAAGATCAAGAGACATCTGAAGAAGAAATATGAACATGGGAAAGAAAAAGAGATTTAATATGGTGCAATATTTATACCAAAGAGAAAGCAAAACTAACCAATACAAAAAGAGCAGCACCAAAGATATTTAAAGAGAAATACAGACAAAGGGATCCAGATATGGAAAACGTTATAATACAAAAAATAAGAAGACAGAGGAAACATAGAAAAGGAGATCAGTAATGGAGAAGTTAAATAAACAGAAATTGAGGTTATTGGGCACCTGCAAAGTGAAGGATTCAGTGCAGAAAATCTAATGCAGAAAGCACCACAACAGGATAGAGCAATGGATATCCAAATTAAGGGGAGACTCGTGGAACAGGAAGCAATTGGCCAGGTGCCATATCAAGATACTTTGGAGCCTTCCACAGGAAACCAGTATAAACATTCATTTAAAGCTAGACTGCAAGGGAAGGAAAAGGAGACTGTGGAAACTCTCTTATCCAGTCAGTGTTGAGGAGTGATAGGCCAGTGAGTTCTCATATGACAAAGCAACAGGTGGCACAGGATGAAACTGAAGATAAGGTGTCACAGAAAGATGCTAAAGAACTTTCTATAGAATGCCCACAGGAAGTGGAAAAGAAAGGATGTGCCCTCAATCTGGAAGAAAATGAGCTAAGGGAAGAGTTACTTGATTTAATGGACATAGATATATTAAAATCAATGAAAGAAATAGACTGAAGAAGGTCAATAAAACCCCAAAAGTCACACGTCTGATAAAACAAATGAACACAGTAATTAGGAATGTCCATACAGATCCATGTGATATATCAGACATAAACAGGATATGTTACTGTGCAGCTAAATTAATAACTGATAAAGTTCTACCACAAGAGCACAGGGCAGTGAGGTAAAGGAATGGGAGAAATTAAATACCATTTTGGAAGTATCGAACAGAGAAAAATATAAAGCAATTAAGAAGTGTCACTGTTAGAATACTATAGAAGAGGGAATAGATCAACAAAAATACTAAGAAAGATAGATGTGATAAAAGGCAGTGCACAGTATTACAACAACAGACTAGGATCTATCATGTACTATTGCAAATAATAAATTAAAAATTTCAGCACAGGCAGAAAAACTTAGAAGATACACAGATAAATAGAAAGGAAAAGTTCAAAATAGGCAATTCAGTGATGACCCAAAAAAGTTTTATAGAGAATTGGGAAACAAGGTAAAAGGAATTGAAAGACTACCGAAAAAAAGAAGAAATAGATGCATTTTGGAGAAGTATATATGAAGATCCTGTGCAACAGAACAAAGATGCAAAATGGATAAAAGAAGTAAAAGAAATAATAAGAAGTTTAAAGGTACAAGATATAAAATGGGATGAAGTAACAGGCAGAGAGATTGAAACAAAGTTAAGAAAACCCTCTAATTGAAAACCCCAGGGCCAGATGCAGTGCCTAACTTTTGGTTAAAAATATTAACATCTTTGCATGAAGACCTAGCCATGAGTAAGAACTATTTATATGTGCACCCCGAACAGGCACCAATCTGGCTAACAACAGGTAAAACAATGTTCCTACTTAAGAGTGAACCTGGAAGCCACCCCAAAAATTATAAATTGCCTTCCAATGACATATAAACTATAAATGGGAATTGATGCTGACAGAATTTATAGTAATTTAGAAGAACACTCAATTATGGCAGTAGAACAAAAGGGCAATAAAAGAAAGTCATATGGAACAAAGGATCATTTGTTGTTAAATAAAGTCATAGTGGAAAACTGTAAAAAGGGGAAGAATCTAAGCATGGAATGGATTGACAGCAAAAAAAATGTATAGTATCCCACATTCATGGATAAAAGAGTGCTTAAAAATGTATAAGATACATCCTACACTGATCGACTACATTACAGTGACCATGAACCAATGGCAGACCACTTTGCAATTAAACCATGATAAAGGACAAATTATTATCCTAGGGATAAAAATTCAAAGGGGGATATTCATAGGTTCATAGGTAGGTACTAGGCTATTGGCCTTAGGGCTTATATAAGCCTAGCCGAAAAGGTACCCTGGCTTTCACCACCCAAGAAAATTATTTTCCTGTGCCCCTGTTGAGCAGAGCCACAGAGGTGATCCCCAGGGTGAATTTCCTAGTTCCCATCCAATCATCAAGATTTTTCTTGAAGAGTGATAATGAGGAGTTTTGTTTGGTATAGATAGATAGTTTGTTCCAGAGTATGAGAATTCTCTGGGACAGGAATCTATCCCTCCAGCATGTTCTGTTTATTGTGGTGACAAGGTTTAGGTCCCTAGAGTGTGTAGCTCGGAGGGATTGGTATTTCTTTAAGTGGAGCATGTCCAACAGCTCTGGGTTTGACATAGCTTTGTATGTTAGGCAGAGTAGGTGATATGCGATGGAGTAAAGCTGGAGTTTTTTTGAGAAGGTCTGCATAGGGCATCTGTTTGAAGCCAGTAATCCTCTTTGTGAGGTATTTCTCTGGCCTTTCCAGTTGTTGTAGATGTCTTGTGAGGTACATATCAAAAGGGGCATTCTACTCTATAATGGGTTTAATGAGTGACAAGTAGAGGGGAACAATGACCTCTTTTTTACTGGATGAGAAACCTTTTGTAATGAGGTGTGCCACGTAGAAGGATTTCATGACTACTGTGGCAATGTGATTATCAAAGGAGAGACTACTGTCCACCTGTGTCCCAAGGTCTCTTATTCCACTTTTGGTGTTAAGTAGACTACCACCTATGTGGTAGCTCATAGGTACAGAGTTTTTACCAAAGTTCCAGGGTAACTCTCATTCACTGTTACTGCTCTGCCTTGCCCTTAACCCATTAAGCAGTTTACTTAACAGCTTAGGCCATGGCTATAATTTGGCTCCTAGAAAACAACAAAGTCTAAAGACTTCTCATCTGTTTGTTGATGATTTAAACCTGTATAACTCGTCAGATGAGGAACTGAAAGCAGAGCTGCAGGTTGTCAAAACTTTCTCAAAATATATTAGAATGTCATTTGGCCTTGATAAATGTGCAAAAGCAACCTTTAAAGCAGGAAAACTGCAGCACCAGGAAAACATCAGTTTGGGACAAGAATGTGATATAAAAGAACTTGAGCAAGAGGGAGTGGATAAATAATTGGGAATTGATGAAGGATCAGCAATAAAACATGAACAAATGTGAATAAAACTTAGTAAGTAATATTTTAGAAGATGTAAATTAATCCTGAAAGCAGCATTGACATCTAGTAACAAAATCCAAGCTCTTCCTGTCCTAGCTTGCAGTTTTGGAGTGATTGATTGGCCCTAAAACATGTTGGATAGATTAGATATTAAAACAGGAAGGATGCTTCATGCTCACTAAATGATCTATAAAAATCAGTGCATACCAAGATTATATATTCCCTGTTCTGAAGGAGGGCTGGGCCTCCTTGAAAGTGATTACATGTATAGATCTGCAATCATGGGACTCCACACATATCTGCTGACCTCACAAAACCCAAATGTAGTGAAAGTTTTGAAACATGAAGAGAATAAATCTAAGATGACTTCCCTGCTTAACTTAGCAGAAGTATATTGGCGTCAAGCAGGAATGGAAATCAAACCAGAAGTAGATAAAAATCAGGCAGCAAGTAAATGTGCCAAAAAACAAAAGAAAGAATATAAGATGAAGGATTAGATGAAATGGCAAGAAATGTGGAAAAATGCATAAATATAGTTGCAAGTATAGAAAACTTCTGGAATGAACGCAGGAGAGGTGAATTCAAACCAAGAGATGAAAGTTTAATATTGGTGGCTCAAGATAGTAGGCTACATACATGCTGGTTTACAAAGTCTATTTAACATGTGGGAGAAACAGACAAATGTAGGCTTTGTAAACCCAAATTGGAAAGAGTTGCACACCTCGTTGCTGGTTGGGACGTACTAATGGCAGAAGGACTGTATAGTAAAAGGCATAATAATGTGGCAGGACTGTTGCAATGGGAATTGTGTAAACATTATGGTTTTGGAGTGGCTGAAAAACACAAGAAACATGGGCCACAAAGAATCATAGAAAATGATGGTCTGCATCACATAGGATCATCCATTACCAACAATTCAAAAGATAGATGCTAGAAAACTGGATATAGTGGTCCAAGAAAAGAAGACAAGCGTAGCATTGATCATTGAAATTGCCAGACCCAGTGACTACATTGTCCTACGTACAAAGAGACAGAAAGTTATAAAATATCAAGATCTGCAAGCAGAAACAATAGCAATGTGGAAGAATGATATTCATGTGGTTCCGATAGTAGTAGGAGCAATGGGTCTTATAAAAGACAGTCTACAATCATATTTAGATATGCTACCAATACATGTAAATCCATATGAACTGCAGAAGGAGTCATTACTGGGCACATTGCGTGTGCTGCAAAGAGCACTTTTGGCGGACATCAAAGAGTGAAACAATACTAATTTCATGAACTTTAATAGTACTTTGACTTAGGAATGGGGTCCATTCCCGTCATGGTATTAGAAAGCCAAAAGATTTGGAGAAATTAAAAAGGATGTTGCTTTTATGAAGGTTTGCTTCTTTTAGAGTTTGTTGATTGGCTGGTAGATTTTTGGTTTTATAGATGGGATGTAGCAGTTAGCAATGATTTCATGAAATGATGTAATTCTTCCTTTTAGTGATTGGTGTTTCTTAGTATTTTGAACATGTGTTTTTCATTCTGTTTTATGGCATAAAGAAGGAAGTTGTTTACAAAAGTGCTAACCTGTTTGCTACATTAAAGATTTGCTACCTTTGAGCCATTGTAGTGTTTGAAGCTTTATTTGTTTCTTTTGTAAAGTTTGGTGTGACTCCTGCTTTTATCTGGCTGTCAGTTCTTCCTTTGGTTTCGGCTGATATTGATTATATTATTGTTTGTGAGACATTGTTAAGGATCAATGACAGGAAACCAGTTCTTCCAGGGTATAAATGTTTTACTGTAACAGAGATTCTAACAAAAAATTAGATGGAGGTGTTATGATAAGGATTGAGGATAATTATGATTCCTGTGATTATTACATGCTTAATAATAACACTGACACGGTAACTTGTGTAACTGTGACAATAAACACAACTCCGGAACATGTAACAGTCGTTGGATAGTATAGGCCAGCAAAGTCAAGTGCAGATAACCTAGAAGAGTTCATACATTTGTTATATGAAACTCAGGAGGGGAAAATAATAATGGTTGGGGACTTAAATTTATCAGAAATAGACTGGAATAATATTTATTCAACAACATTAGTAAGGAAACTATTTACAACTTATTATCAGGAACAACAATTGTTTATGATTGAAAAAAAAAACTATCGGAATAGAACATAGCAGACACTGTCTGTGTTCCCAAGGAAATGACTGTTCATGTCTTGCCACCAGTGGTTTGCTGTGGTCAAGGAATTATAAAGATTAACTTGCTGGTAGATAATTCTTCCAAACTGAAATATAAATTTATGCACAGAAGATTAATAACAGACTACCCAGAACCAAAACAACACTATGTAAAATTAATTGGAGTAATGCATTCAGTCAAAAAACAGCTGCAGAAGGAATGTGTCAAAATTTTGAAAAATAATTTAATGTTTGACATTAGAATCTAGGCACACAAGGTCTGGAGGATATATTTCCGTAAGATCAAGATACTTGATTAAGGTGAAAGACAGAAAATATAAGAAATGGTAAAGAAGTGAAACTATAATTTCAAAAACCGAAATAAATGAGCTGGACAGACAAATTATACACACTGTGAGACAAGATCAAGAACATTTTGAAGAAAATATATAAAGATATTGACCATAATATGAAACAATGTTATAGATGCATAACGTGTTAAGAGTAAAGAAATACAAACTGATAACCTGTGTAGATTCTAAAATGTATTCTCAAGCACAACAATTTACAGATATATTTACAAAATCTTATGCAAATCAGTTTGGCTCCACAAAGGGGTTGATAAATTGTCTTGGTAACATCCAATTAACTTTAGATACTGAAATTAAATTAGATTATACTGAAAAAGAACTGTACAAACTGGACCCAAATAAAACAGAGGGAGGAGATAGAATTAATAATAATCTCCTCAAAGCACTGTAGCATGGATGTAATATTATATTTGGTATTCACTAGTCCCCGGATTCAGCAAGCTCTGCACAGAGTGCAGGAATAGTGAAAGAGCTGCTGCATGCAATTTGGCCAACAAGCGATCCAGGAGCAAGCTCCCGGGACGTGCACGAGCACTCCTATACTATTCCTGCACAGACACCATTGCTATATGCTAATTACCTCAATTGCTGGTGAAAACCATGGAAATGAGGTGAATTAGTGATCTAGGAAGCAGGCAGGTGTCTGTGCAGGAATAGTGTAACCTACAGAAATTTATTCAGTTACTAACCGAATACATTTCTGCAAATTACAAAATGGAGGCATGACAGCACTTAAGAAATCATGTATTCAATGTAGTAGGCATGCCAATGGCCAAATATATGGCCATTGGCATGAGAAATAGTTGCAAAATTATAAAAAAATATATATATATTTTTTTTTTGACCGATTTCGGATGTTTGCATATAGGGCAGCAGTGCACAAATGAGATCAGCCTGAAAATAAGAAAAAAAGTTGGAAATAAGCTTTTAAACCCAAATCAGCGTTTTGCCATAATAGTCAATGGCATGCATAAGACAACAATACCAGGGAATAGTGGTTGCTAAGGGGGATGGCACAGTGTGAGTGTGGTGACTAGGAATTAGCATTCTGTTTTATGCAAATGAGGGGACTGATACTGAATCACAGATTTCCTCTCAGTGTTAGCTTGCACCCAACCGTGTAGGTGCAGCAACACCATTGTATAAGAGGTAGATGACCTCATAAGGGGGAGTGTCATGCATGCTATAAGCTTAATGGAGCTCTGTGTGGCCCGTGTTTGCCTTTAGCTAACACAGCTAAGGAAGAGGGTGTGTCTGCAGCTGCCTAGCAGTGTTTATGTTGCCTAAATGGGTGTACGTGCTGCGCACTGGGTTTTACCCAAAAAAAAAAAAAAAAAAAAAAACAGGAAATAGCAGCTCTGTTCACATCTGAGTACTGGGTATGCACGCTGTGCCTCAGGGCTTAAATGGAAAGGCAATGGGAAGGGAAAACAGCAGTAGGAAGGCAATCAAGGAGAACTAGCATAGCTGGCAGGTGAAATGTATCAGAATCAGCCAATTACACATGGAACAGCCTAGCACACTACTATAAACTATGCAAACACCTTCCAATCTGGTTTTTCCCACAAACTGTTCACCACTGGTGTACACAGATGGGGAAATTTTACCTGACAAAACTAACAAAATGTTAGGGGCTGCTGTTGCTCTCATATATCAATATGTGCAAGAGGCTGAGGGTAGTGAGGATGTGAATGCTGACAACCAACCCACAGTGAGGAGAAGGAGAAGAGTGTACAGACCCAGGGTAACTTACCAAACCTACATGAGCTGGAGATAGTGAAGTGCTATAGGGTAGACAGGGACATTCTACAGCAAATTGTTGAGCTGTGCCAGCCACGCCTCACACACAGAACCAACAGAGGGGAACCCATCCCAGTGGATACCAAGGTATCTGTAGGCTTAAGAATACTAGCCACAGGTACCTTCCAAAGGGCAACTGAGGATATTATGGGAATGTCACAAGCATCAGCATCCAGGTTACTCCACCAGTTCCTGGATGCCATGTCAGCACATGCCAGTGAGCACATATATTTTCTCAATACCTATGAGGCGTTGACCAGCAATATGCATCTCTTCCACCAAATAGCAGAATACCCTGAGGTAGTGGGTGCTATAGACTGCACGCACATATACATCAAAGCACCACCCGGCAAGCGGATTAGGGTCTATATAAACCACAAGAGCTTCCCCTCCAACTGCCAGGTAATGTGCGATGCCCAGAGCATTATCTTGAATGTGTGTGCTGGCAGCCCTGGACGCTATCACGACTCCCACATCTGGCATATGACACAGCTGTACCAGTCATTTGCCAGTGGGGACATCCCATACATCCACCTAGTGGGAGATGCTGGTTACAAACTGGAGCCATGGCTGATGACACCTATCAGAAATGCACACACTCCAGAACAAGAACTCCATAATGAGGGACACTCACAAACCAGAATCATAATAGAGCATGTGTTTGGAATGCTCAAGTCATGGCTCCACTGCCTGGACATATCTGGTAGGCCAGTGCAGTACTCTCCAGCTACATGTACACAAATGTTCATAGTATGTATCATGCTACACAATATGATCCTGCGGAAACAGCTACAGCAGGAACAGCATGGGGCAAGGCCACACAGCTCCCCACCATTGCCAAGGCCATCACAAGCACAGAGGGACTTGGAGGAGAAACAATCTGAGCCTGCCCATATAGGCAGAAGGAGGCATGCCCAGTATGCCCAGGCCTTGGCAAAAAGGCAACGCATAGCACATACACTGACATGTTAAGGACCCAGGGAATGACACCTCTCTCTGACTCGCACATACAGTAAAAGGGATGTCAGACATGACACTACCTGTGCTTTACCATGTATAGGGAGTGTACTATGTGCATCCGACATAGCCAACCTTCCAGCACCATCCTCAATACTGGCACAACCACAAAGTAAGTCACTCTTCCTATCAATTTCTGAATGGAGTAGTATGTTCTGATAGTTGTATTTATGGTATAGACGTGAGCATGTAAGGGAATTGGGTGGCTGAATGGGATGGCAGCAGATAGTGGACAGCTATATGGGCAGCATGAAATTCATAACAAATACTGGTGTCAACATACTAGGCAGTACTAGACAAGCTGACAAATACCACTGTAGAAGATGTGCTGGCCCAAATGTGTGTCCATAGGACACACACACGCATGTCAGTGAAGCACACATACCCACCACCAGCCTCAGCCAGCAGGACAGGTGTAGGTGACTATAAAGAAAGGCTGGGCTAAGGCCTCCAGTTGATGGCAATGCTTAACAACCCCCCTCCAGACCTACACAGACAGACTACAACAGGTCTGGCAGTTTTATGTTAGTTCTGAAGGGTAAGAATTCTGAAACTGAAATGTAGGCCAATAAAACCTAAGATCTGTACTCTACTGATATGCCTCCAGTCTGCATGATAGGTCAGAATACAAAATGAAATGGAAACCAGCTGAGTACCTGAAACACCAGTACAGTCATAGCAAATGTTTAAAGTCGTCAGGTGTGCCCCCCCTACAATCCTATGTAGAAATGCAGTAACATGTAAGTGTGAGGTGTAATAACAGTGGAGCGCAGAGCTGGCCCAATCTGTAGGATAGATTGTTGCATGTGCACAATAAGCAGAGGTCCATGTGTTAGGTTGTTGTGTGTTCAATATTGTCTGGAAGTGGTCAGCAGGCAGGCATGGAGGGTTATGTCTCAGTGGCCTATGGGCAGTACTGTGGATGATAGGGCCATGTTCCGACAACTGCAGTGCCAACCACAATGCTTCTCAGCAATACCATGTCAGCAGTCATCCATACTCACTGTCCAGATGTCAATGTCTGTCACCATCTAAAAGATGGACATGCCATGAATTTGGGCCCAGACATACACACAGTACACAGGTGGAAGTACCCTAGACAGAGCACATAAAATGTAACTGTCAACTGCATACAACTTTGGAATTGTACATACAGGTTAGCAGCACATTAGCTGTCTGTGTAGTATGGAATGCTGATGTAGTCTGGCCAATCACTGGCAGACCACAAAAGGCACAGTTATGAAGTAATGAGAGACTGCCTATGTCCCCGCACAAGGCAGCATAAGGGGAATGTCCCAGGTATATATGTGAGTCAGCTGTAAGAAGCTTCCATATCAGATATGTACTCAGCTCACCCCAGCATCAGCCACAGGTTTATCACAGGTCATATCCTTGCTGTTGGGAATGAGTATTGTATGACCCCCACTTCTGTATGGGAATACCCACAGAATGCAGCATGCTGAAGAGGTGTGCCATGCAGGTGTGTCCCTAGCTGTAAGCAGCACCCTGCCAGCATCCAGACCAATAGATTAATATGGACAGGAAATATTGCCATTAACACCTTACACACTTACCCTTTTACCCCACGGGAATCCAGTGGCTCGCAGCCTGGGAATGTAGGAGTGACAGAATGCACTGGCCTGCTACAGATGGCCTGCATCACTACCAAATGGCCTACAGTCCTCTGTCAAAGGCCTGTGCCTCACCCGTAGTGCCAATGTATGTTATCAAATGGGGTCCCAACTGACAACATAACACAGTCAACAGAACATAAATGCAAGGCCATGTTGACAAATCCCAGTAGCATGCCCATCATGTCCTACTGCATGAACTGTGGACCAACCCCTAAATACCACTGGGATGAAGGGACAACTATAGGGATACTTCTCAGATATCACTCGCATAATGTTTGGAAGAGGATAGAATAACAGAGTGGGGGGTGTAGAAGTATGCACGTCATGGAGTGTGTGAAGTCTGAAACTCTAATGTGTGCCCATGCTACCCCCTCCTGCAAACCCAGTAATGGGTGGCTACAAACTTGCTTGTAAACCACAATGTGAAGGGGAACTGACCAGATATATGAGCCCTATCTCTGGGTAACCTGGGCGAATCTGTACAGCTGAGAGGTATAGCCACAGCAGGATATAGACATTCTGTTATGTCGATATATGTACAAGAAGGGGATCCTCAGCCACCATAGTACCAAGGTGCTGGAACATTTACACAGATACATCAGCAAGTGTCTGCAGCTACCCCTCCAGAATGGCATGACTGTGCAAGAATATGTAGGCTGCAGACCACAATACTAGACACGGCTTCATTCATCTTGTATTTCCCAGGAAATAACTGTGAGCAAATAAGTATATCTGTCAGTAGTTGATGACATAATACATCACAGTGTAAAACAGTACATATGTCTGAATATCTCTGCTAACACCATGTAACACAAGCAGTACAGACAGCAATAGTTACAGTATTCCACTATCTGTCACCATTGTGATTCCATATTGTTAACCTATCTACAGATATCCTGCAGAAACAGTTTGCTAGCTATAGGTGTAGAAAACCAAACCCTGGACTGGAGTACAACCTACCTGGATTGATTTACACACTCAATACAAAAGGTCATGCTGGGCATGCTCCTACACTTAGAGAAATAATGCCCGTGTCTGACAACACAGTGGACTGTACATATCTGTCAGTCGCAGATGTCTGTGCACACACACCACAATGGACACCATTCATGCTTTGCACACACATTGGATAGGAATACTCACACATATATCCAAGGGCAACACACTATAATATGTCAAACATACACACCCAGAGATGTGAGGAAGAGAGAGACAGATGGTGACAAAGAGATTTCCATTATGAGGCCTGTCCCTCTCACCACTCATCCAATTGTCTGATATCACATGATGTGCTGATGCCAATCACTGTAGACATTCCTTTTGGAAGCCCTCAGCCCTATAATGTCTGTGGTGCTAGTACAAATCAGTATTCATCTAGCATTTGTATACCCAGTCCTGCTAAAAGTAAAGTTGTGTGTGACTGAGTGTGTGTGTGTGTGTGTGTGTGTGTGTGTGTGTGTGTGTGTGTGTGTGTGTGTGTGTGTGTGTGTGTGTGTGTGTGTGTGTCTGTGTGTGTGTGTGTGTGTGTGTGTGTGTGTGTGTGTGTGTGTGTGTGTGTGTGTGTGTGTGTGTGTTTCCAGAGGAATTGTTTATGGCCCAGTCACACACACTACACTTCCCATTGCCCATGTTAGCACTCCTGCTGATGTCAGACACCTTGAAATAATCCTCTGGCCAAGCTACAACCCTATAAACACCATAATGCTATAGCGCAGCATGCTATTTAGGTAGGAGTTCTAATCCCAGATGTGGAAAATGTGTGTGTTTGTGTGAGAGAGTGTGTGTGTCTTTGATGATACCTGATTTTATGGACATTGACACTTACTACTCTCCCCTTACTCTTCCTTTAGCACTGCTGCTGATGTTAGTCACCTTTAGAGATACCTTTGCACAGCCCTCCAACATATAAGCTCCATGATGCTTGTGATAACTGCATAACACTATAGTGTAGCATACTAGTTAGGTAGGACTTCTAATCCCTGACATGGTAACTGCGAAACTGTGTGTGTCTGTATGAGACAGTGTGTGTGTGTCTTTCATGATATCTGATTTTATGGACATTGACACTAACTACTCTCCCCTTATCCCTCCTTTAGCACTGCTGCTGATGTTAGTCACCTTCAAAAATACCTTTGGACAGCTTTCTAACATATAAGCTCTGTGGCACTTGCGATAACTGTGTAATACTGTGCTGTAGTATACTAGTTATGGAGGAGTTCTAATCGCAGACATGGCAACTGTGAAAGCATGTGTGTGAGAGAGTGTGTGTCTTTGATGATACCTGATTTTATGGACATTCGCACTTACTACTGTCCCCTTACCCCTCCTTTACCACTACTGCTGATGTAATTCTCCTTCAAAATTACCTTTGGACAGCTCACCAAAATATAAACTTCATGGTGCTTACAATAACTGTGTAATACTATAGTGTAGCATACTACTTAGGTAGGAGTATAGCGACTGTAAAACTGTGTGTGCTTGTGTGAGAGAGTGCGTGTGTCTTTGATAATACCTGATTTTTTGGACATTCACACTTACTACTCTCCCCTTACCTCTCCTTTAGCACTATTGTTGATGTTACTCACCTTCAAAGATACCTTGGCACAGCTCTCCAACGTGTAAGGTCCATGGCATGTGCCATAAATGTGGAACAATGTAGTAGCAGTAACTACATAGGTATGGGTTTGAATCTCATCTGTGGTATTTGTGCATGCACATATATCTACATATGTATGTTTGTACCTCAAAGATTTTGGCTCCATTTACACCCAGTACACATCTCAGTGCCTGACTTTAGCAGTCCTGAAGATATCATCCACCTTAGAAGTACCTGTTGCCAATCCTAAACCATGTAAGGTCAGTGGTGCATGCATTAAATTGTGTAACATAATGGTCCATAAAGATTGTTAGACAGAGGTTTTAACCTCAACCCTGGCAAATGTAAATGTGTGTGTAGGGTGAAATTATTTTTGAGATCTCTCACCCACTACATCACCCAATGCCAGTATTTACAAGGGCTGGTGATGTTTTTCACCTTAGAAGTATCTTGGGACAACATCTGTCCTATAAGCTCCATAGTGCATGCATTAAATGTGGTACACTATAGTAGCAATACATAGCTGGATAGCATTTTGAATCTTAGTACTGGCAAGTGTTTGTGTGTGCCTGACATCAGTATTCTGTTTTGGGGTTGCTGTGATTGTGTAATAACAGGATCTGATCCATTGTGGGGTGGGTTTTGCTAAATTATTATGTTGAGGACCTAGTATATGTCACAATGTCCAACTTATAAGGCCAACAGATGTCAAACACTGGAGATGTTGGTGTAGACAATCCATAGCCCTACATGTGACATTATGGATTTGTGAACAATATAGGCAACTCTTCTAATACTCAGAGAACACTGTCCACCCATGTCTCATAAACAAACACACTTGGCTAGGCAACAACCACTATATTGGTAGTTCCCTGCATATTGCCTCACAGATAGTAACCACGGTGTGATTGCAGTGGACTACATGCCTGTTGACCACAACAGTACCATTGACATCAGGACGTACTTTTATGTGTTATATCTCCTGACTGAGTGTGTGTTATCCATTAAGTAACATGACATGGCACCCTGTTCCATCCCCTCAGTAGCCAAATAAATGTGTACAGTGGCCCTTTTGCTATGTTCCCCACTGGACGCCTGTCACAACTGTAGAGTCTGTAAACGTACCCCAGAAAGGGAATACCATGCCTTATATGCATGCCCTGTATGAACAGACGCCACTAACTCCACTGAATACCCGTATCATGCTGTCAATGTACGTGCAAGCACGACCTCAGTTACATAGTCTCACCAAATGAGGTCAAGAATGCTACATCAGAAGATAACAATCTGTCTACACAACATGCCCCAGAGACCTCAAGTACACATCCACACGTCAAAGAACATGCATGTGGGACATGTGTACAACCCAGGCACTGTTCATGTTATGGAATATAGATCACATACATGGGAAGCAGTGCAAATCACTGGCCACCCACAATAGCAATATCTCTTTCATCAAACACTGAGGAGACAGGCTAACCAATGGGGGGGGGGTGTTCCCGACATGGGGACAGAATGTAAGTATTGCTGTTCTACATTTGAAGTAATGTTGATTTAACAAGGATTGTGTGGCTATGGCTGTTCTGCATGACTTAAAGTCTGGCATGACAGTGTTATGTGGTTGAGGAAACTCTCACTTGTATGGCTATCTGCAGATTGGCTAGAGTTTGGAGTCTTAGATGTGGTGTGTTGCTCACATATTTCCTGTATTTAGAAATGCAGTAGCATACTCTGATGATTGCAGTCAGTAAATGGTGACATCTATGTGTGTTACTGACTTCATATCCCTCAGAAGAGATATGTCACAAAAAACCCAGTTACACCAGCAATTTTCTCAGTTTATCACAACAATATGTCAATATTGGCCTTTTGTTTGTGCCTCTGTCCCCAAAGTCTGTCAACATTTGTCCATATGTCATGCAGTAAGAGGTGCATTTGTACAGTATATCCTCATTTACTGACATCATTCCTAATAACAGGCCAGTAATATAGCAGACTTCCAGACATGTTATGTATAGTAGGCCTTATATTTGAGGACAAAACCTGGACATTCTGTTGTAGTCTGTACAGTAGTGGTCTGTGTACTTATGGTGATTGTTGACAGAGTGTCAGTATTGTGTAGCAGTGCATTGTAAATATGTTACTTGGCCTGTGTACAGACTGTGGTAGATGTCAGTGTCCTTGGTCCTGTTCTATCTGACGTTGCATACTGCTCCAGTTTCTGGTACCCTGTCAGTGTATATGTCTGTAGGGCTAGACTGAGACATGTCCCATACCACAGTCAGGCATCAGACTACAGTGTGAATTGGGCCAGTATATGTAGGGTAGTGTGTGAGTGGCAAATAATATGAGGATGGTTTTGTTCACACAGTCCATATACTCTACTGTTAACTAGGCTTACCATAATGTGACTGTGGCTGTGTTGAGATTGGTTGTGGGTATGCACTTTTACACTGGTGTCTGTTACTCCATGCTGTTACATGGCTGTAGTGCCTGCTATATTTGGAATTACATGTGTATTCCCCATAAGAAACTTGGTTCAGTGTTGTGGCAGTCTGCCTGTAGTTTATACAGTGCTTAGTGACATGCCTAGCAGCTCAGTGTATTTACCTTGTGTGATGTCATGTCCCGATATTTATCAGATGTACTGTTGCCTGGCCATCGTACGTGTTGTGTACTTCTGAAAGAGCAGTGGGATGCTGTGAAGATGTATGTCACTAACTAGTGGGAAGTATGTGGGCTTGGGACCTCAGCTCCTCCAGTTAATATGTGTTAGGATAGACAGGAAGGTGTGAATGCATCAAATGTGTGAGCGTATCTACTCCAGTATTTGTGTTATATCCCCATTTTCATGGCTGTAAACATCCCATTTATCAGGCTTGGTCCACATGTCTTGCACTAAGGAGTTCTGTGTATACCTCTGGACTGACCAGATTCTTTCAGACTGTCCACATTTATTGGTCATATTTCTGCTGTATTCCACAGGATCATTACTGTGATTTGTGTGGCACTTCACTATGATGATTTTTATGATGTCTGTCAGTAACTGATGGCATACATGTAAGTTTCAGAAGAGCCTTCCTATAAAACATGTCTGTTGACACAACTCCTGTTACTGTAACAACATTCTACATTTATAAATGCAATACTTACATCACGTTCCCTTGCACTAAGAGGTTGTGACTTATGGTGCTGAGGTATAACTCCACTACATGTTATGGGCATATGTTATAATATATATATATATATATATATATATATATATATATATATATATATATATATATATATATATATATATATGTATATGTGTGTGTTTGTGTGTGTGTGTATGTACATGTATACATATATCTACATATGTGTATATATATATATATATATATATATATATATATATATATATATATATATATATATATATATATGAATATATCCATATCCTTGTGACATGTAAACATGAATGTCGTATATACCTTCTCAGATGTATCCCACCATATTTATCTGATATGCATATATTTAGATATAAAAATGACTGATTCAACACTATTTTCACTAACAAGTAGTAAACAATTGTAGTAGTCAAAGTAGTTTACTACTGTTCAGTACATGTACTGAATGATATATTTGAACAAGCAACAGACATTTGTACAGCTTGGATGGCTTAGTGGTTAATTGCTCTGAATATAGTCTACAGGTTCCTGGATTCAAGACCTGCAAGGGCTGTTTATTTTGTTGCTAGGCAGAACATGGACTGTTTGATGCAGAGTGGTTAAGGCAGTTTTGTGCAGATTTAAGCGGGTTTGCATGGATTTGTGCAACGGTAAGTGCTGCTAACATATGGGTAAATGAAAAGGCGTTTACACCATGTAGGCTTCGCTTACCAGTGCCCAAATCTGCTTAGCATTTACATTTAAGCAATGCTTACACCTGCTAAGCATAGCTCAGCCCTGGTAACCAGTGATCACATTCTAGTATGATAAAATAGCAGGGTAATGACATCTTTAATAAGTGTATTTAATTCCATGCACATAACATGCTTCTATGTGCTGTCATTACAGTAGCAAGGGGTGTGAGTATACTGTATTGGACACCTGAGTATACATGGCTAGTGCCATAATCTTTTCTCTTTGTAAGTGTTTCATACATGGGTAGTATCCCAGGTTATATGCAGTCACACTTGCATGTATTGTATCATTACGTTACTACTTTTAACAGTGCTTTTCCAAGTAAGAGTAGATTGCAGATTGTAGTACTGGAACCATACACCCTTGCATGCAAAGTTGGACTCTAAGTACTGACTATCATATTCTTGATGTGTGAGCTGTATGTTATTACATATCTCCTATTGGATATTGATCTTATATGTGGCTATTAACTGTAGACTACTATGTGTTTAGGGCATGTCATTGAGGGCTGCTGTCATGTAGTAATGGCATACGTATCAGTGTCAGACGTCTAACAGTCAAAACAGTTATCCTAATACATATCCTGTTGGCTAGCTAATTTCTGTCTGTCCTCTGTACAGATGTGCAGATGTCAGGTATCCATCTTGGCTGCTTACAGGCAATCTCTGATTGACTGACACTGACATGTCTGCCCAGCTGTGTTATGAATGCCATAGCTAGGAAACCACACCCTGTATGCACCACATGCCATGGATACCTCAACCAGACTACCCCAGTCAACAGAACATGCTTGGGTACAGTTCTCTAACCCAGACACTGGGCATGTTATGTAATATATGTTGCATACATGTCAATTAGAGCACCTCACTGGCCCTCTGCAAGAGAAAACCAGATGACTGGATGTTGAATTTAACTTTCAACATGGGGATCACTCAAGTGGCATCAGTTAATAGATGGCCTGCTGAGAAATGTCAGCTGTCATGATACCAGTGTACCCACATGCCCAACTCTTCTCATCTCTCCATGGACATTAGTCTGGTACACACCTAGGAACATCTGCACCTATGGACCTCAGTACTGACAAATGTGTCAGTGTGCATTATTGAGAATAACAATAGCTGTGCATTTATAAACTTGTAGTTGAAAATACTCTGAGGGCCTTCTTACCTGCTACACCCCCTATTCATACTTAGAAATGGCTGCTGCTGTAATTGACATTAAATGTACCTTGTTACATTCTTCACCCTATGGGGTACCTGGAGCTTGCAGTACCAGTGTAACACTATTCTACAAATGGGTAGATAAGCATGGGTTACCCTCTGAGTCCTGGCAAGTGTGTGTATGTGTGTGCGATTGTGTGTGAGTGTGCATATTTGTAGGAGACAGCATTTTGAGGCCACATTCTCCAAATACAATAAACCTTGCCATACATTATAAGGGATACTGATGTTGCTGACATTAGGAGAGCCATGACAAACCCTCATCCTACTATCCCTGTGATGTGTGCAATAAACCCATATCCATGTAATAGCACTAATTAGATAGACAAGGGTCTGTATTGCAGTCCTGATCAATGTGTGATTGTGGGTTTGTCAGAGCATTATTGTGGGTTTCAGTGAGTACAATATCCATTGTGGGATGTGGGTGCTAAATATACTGTCTTTACACCATGGTACCCCCAGTACATGTTCCAAGGTCCACTGTATGAGGACCGCTGTCACCATCAACCATACAGGTAACTGATTACACTATCCAGCCCAATGGTGCATGTGCTGTATACAAAAACTCTATAATAGAATTGACTCAATGACAAGGTAGTTAGTCTGTGAAATGTGTCTATGCCTGTATGTGTTTGTCAGTGTGTATATGACAGTATGCCATACTATGTTTTTTCATTAACTCCCAGTACATCCCCCATTGCCATACCATACAAGGACTGGTGATGTTCTTCACTTAACAGGAAACTCGGGACACACCTCACCCTAAATGCTCTGTGGTGTGTGCAATTATGGCCAACCACATTAGTAGAAATAAGTACCTAGGTAGGGGTTCTATTCTCAGTGTTGCCAAGTAAGTGTGTGTGTATGTGATGGGATCTACTTCACTTTGCAGAAAATATATGTCCCAGGAGATCATTTGTCCGAGAACTAACAGGCAAAAAGTAACATTTCAAAGCAATCATCTTGTGGAAATGCATTCAATCAAAACTAGTAGTGGATGTGTAAATGCCCTCTTCCCCACTGTACAGCAATACTGAAGTTGGTAAATATACATGGGTGTGGTTGTTGTGGGCACAGACACGCACATTGGGGTTATTGTTGTGCGTATCCCTCTGCTTAGTGTGCCATTATACTGTACAGTTTATGTCAAGTTAAGTAGTTGTTAATCACACTATGTGTGTTTCTACACCACCCCACACCCTCCAAAGTGGTGGGCTGTGCCACCCACACCAGCACACCTATGTTTACCAACTCCAGGATTGCACTACATTGGGGAAGAGGACATCTACCCTGCATTGTCAATGACATTAAACTGGCGTACTCATTATTTACTGATGTGATGTTTTGGCAATTTGGTCTTGGTGGAATTGCATAGGCCAAAATGAAGTCATTGCAAAATGAAGCACATCCATGTGAACAGTATTCTCTGTATATTGCATCAACACCAAAGCCTCTGTGTGTGTATTATTCACAAATATTTGATTTGTGCCACCAATTACACTTACCATTGTCCACTGTAGAAGAGCTACTTACATCAGCCATCATGTACTCACCTGTATGCACCCCTCAGACCTATAAGCCATGTGGTACATGCAGTAACTGTTATACAGAACTGTTACCTCTGTTCAGTTGTACCCAGGATATGACACAGTCAGTGTGTCACCACAGTGCCACACCCCTGGTAGGAAAGGACAGCAGACCAACATCCTTCTGACAAATAGACACCTAGAACACAAACAAAATGCATTATGGAAACCACAATTAATCAGTGTTAATAACAGCTATAATGCATCATGGCTGGACAGCTACACAACCTGACATGTAAGCATTAAGCATTCCAACTAAAAACACATTAAACAGCATTACATTACTAAACCTTAGTACATTTACCCTGTGCATCAGAACCATATTAGCATGTCCCTGCATCAATGGTATGAATGACAGAGGTGCGGCACAGGTATCATCATATACACAGGGTGTGTTCTGGGTTTACCAGAGGCCTGGTCTAAGCCATTTGGTTGACATCATGTGTGCAGTTTAGGGGGTTCTTTATTAAATGGACCATGCAGACGTGATGTGTGTAGGTATGGAGGTGCCCTAGCTGTGTTGGTGATGTGTGTGTGTATGTATGCACACATTTATGCCATGTGGTTGCCCTATACAGGAGTTTGTTGGACAGCTGCAGACTGTACATGGCATGGTGTACAGTTCACCGAGTCCAGCTACGGACATGGGAACTGTGCCTGCCAGGGGGTTCACAGGCACTACCAGGCAAAATCCCAGCTATGGTACTATCCCCTGATGATGACACTTGTAATCTGGATCTGCATCCCCCTTGGGACCAGCCAGGACCATGTGCATAAGGACTGCTGTGTTGTGGTGTGGACAGCACCCGCCCTGCAGTGCTAGTACTGGTACTGCCACTACAGGAGCAGCTCTGAGTTGTTGCACATCCATGTAGACCTCCACCTGTTGGCGTTACTGACCTACGTCCATGTGACCAATGCCCTACTCCCACCACATACTCTACCAAAAACACCACACAGTTGAGGATTCCCACCATCTCACCAGACTGTCTATCCATGACCTCTTCAAAATAATGGTGGGCACCTGCAAGATCACAGATGCTGTCATGTGCAGCATGAAAAGTAGACCTCTGGAGCCTCAGACTATATCTGGTGTAAAGTTACATATGTGCCTGTGCTTCCATGATGGCCTGAAACATGTATATGGTGACATCTTCTGTGGCACTTCTTTCAGGGGCATGATGGTCAGCAGCCCTCCTATGAGCACCCCTGTACATCTGCCTGTGTGGTACCTCGCCGGTCATCCAGCTATGGCTGCTGTGTACAGACACACTTGCCATAGTCACCACACTTTCCTGTCCCATGCCACCACCCGCCAACTGTCCCTCATCTATGGCCACTGGTGATGGGGTATGTATGGGCATTGTGACTGTGTGCTGGGATGGGGTGGATAAAAGTGGGATGTCAGCCAATGGCACAGATTCAGCCCCTGCCAACCCTACCTGTGCCTCACTATGCCTATCATCATTGTCAGTATGGACACTAACATCAGTTTGCCTGCAGCAGGGACCCTGACCCACCTTGCCACCTGAGAGGGGCATTCAAGAAATGTAAATTAAGACCTGTACATTATGGTTTACTTCTATACACACACACACACACACACACACACACACACACACACACACACACACACACACACTCACTTACAGGTGAGGTGGCACAAAGATATTACACAGACCTTTCATTACCCAACAGTCAATATGCATGACATATGGCACTCAACAGCATGCACTGCAGCCACACTCAATCCTTGCTACCAACGTTATACATCTCTGTTATGCATGAGTTGTGTTAGTAGGTGATACCCCTTCCGCTGGAACACACTGAACCCATGTACATAGTATTGCTGTGCACCCGTACAGCACACTGGCATGTACTGTGCACCATACATCACAAGTGTACACACCATTACTGAATGTGTATATGTATGACAGTTATGTTTTCTCTGTTGCTCACAGCCCCTATGTGTTTGTCTGACACATATCTGGGATGACATGAGGACTGATGTCAGTAATTAATGCCTGTCCTTTGATTTGCATATCTCATCATCAGCAGTGTCTGTATGTGCAATAACGTCCAGTTACGCTGACAGCCCTCAAAACATAATGCGGATATGAGGAGTGTACACACCCTTGTTGACATGCCAGCCTCTTCTTTGATATGCATTGGGGTCACAATACTGCATTTACCATTACACATGCACTTGATATGTGACATATGACCTGTGCTGTCCAATGCAGTATCAAACAAATGTGTTAGTCATGCAGATGCTGAATGAGATACATACAATATGTGGTTTGCATAAGTGTGCAAACCCTTAACACAGTGGTTTGCTGAAGCACCTAAGTGAACTACAGAAGTCACTACTCCTGGAAGGGGTATACTAGCATGGTCCATCTTCACTTGCCATTATTTGGTCACTCTGCCCTACACATGTCCCCCAACTCTGCCAGATTGCAAGGTCAGCTCATGTGCACAGCCCTTGGAGGTCACACAATGGTTTTACTATTGCTTTTGAATCAGGGTTATGTCTGTCACAATTCATAACCTTCACTGTGTTCAGATACAGCCATTCTTAGCAAGCTTTGGATGTATGCGTCAGTTCACCGTTGTGTTTCAAGCCGACACCCCTCTCCATCCTCAGCCTTATTGCAGATGCTTGACAACTATGGAACACACCAGATTGTTATTTTGCAGCGTTCCAAATTCCAAACACCATGTGCACTGGCCTAGTTCCAGCTAATGAACATCAAACCTAAAGGTGTACACTGGCACCAGCAAGCTAAATATTGGGGATGGTGGCCTTGAGGTGGGGTGAGGTGTTGCTTGTGCACCACACATATCTTTATGAATACTGCCTGTAGGTTTGAGCCTTGGTCTCATTACACCATTACACATTGCAACACATGCCTTTGGGAGTCTTGATGTTATGCTTATGCTATCTGCAGCGAGCCCTGGATGATGCATTATGTGGGACAACTCTTCCATCTGATTACCCTAACCCATAGGCCATTCTTATGCAGAATCCAGGCAATTGTCAATACAGGTACTGCACAGGCAGTACTTGTTAGGCATTCATGCTGCACAGGCAGTACTTGTTAGACATTCCTGCAAGTCCCTCAGTGTTGCTGCATGTTTTTGGGCAGCCTCCATGACCAGTTTGCAACATGTTTTGTCATCTGTTTTGGATGGGCATCTGTTTATTTTCTACATCAATGTTGTCCCATACTTCATATGCACATACATGGTTGTCTGCACTGTTTGCCATGGTATATGAAATGCTGAGGTAAGGCTACTTTTCCCACTCCTGAGGGCTACCTTTCAGATATGGGACCCATTGCATGATTTGTAAGATGTGTGCAAGCCACAGCTGCCTCTGTTGCAGGTGAGTGGGCAAATGTCATGGACATACTTCTTTGACAGCAGACCATGACTTGGTGTGACATTGAGGCCCTGTACTTGATGGAAGTTGTGTACTCAAGAAGAGTGAATGCTGTCAGTACATCACAAGCTGCTTCCACAATATGTCATTTGGAGTGTGTGCACACATATGCTTCTAGTGTTTGTTAAGGTATGTATTCCCCATATTTGTTGTCATAGCATAGGATTCCATATTACACATTCATTGCTCATATTAGGATCACATTACAGGTTGTAAAAGGTGTGGAATGTGGTATTGTGGTTTGCCATTGTTTATATCAGGAACAGTTGCCATTGTAATAGTGGTGTATACACTGTTGTAGCCACTGTATAAGGGTAATGTTTCAGACATGTCCCTACTGTAGGCCATTTGTCCCACCATTATGTTCATCTCTGTCCACGCATCTTGCACTAACAGGTTGTTAGGTATACTGCAGGACTCTTACATACCCTTCAGATATGCCACCATGGTGACCACTTTGATGCAGTGCAGTTAACACCAACAATAAGTGAACATGTGCAGCATGCATTATGGGTAGGTGTGTTAAATGTGTGCATGGCAAATAGCATGGCCATAACATGACCTGTGTAATGGCAGACCTGAGCAAAACAACTGCATACTCACCAGCTACAGGCTGCTGCCCCAGTTGTATACCAAAGGGACCTAAATAGTTGTGAGACAGAGGTAATGTTAGTAGCCACACCTGTGGCATTGGTAGAGGGTGGGAGCAGTATTTCAGCACATTGACAATATAAACCCACAATACTAGAGATTATGCTCATCTGTTCATTACTACACTGCAGCAACAGACTATTTTATCTGACATATGCATGTAGATACTTTACAGATGAAAATGGATAAGCAACAGGGGTCTAGTAATGTCCCCCTGGAGCCTTACCTGCATGCTGCTCATCCATTGTGTGGGAGGCACCCACCTCCACAATGCTGTCTTCAGCCTGCTGGCTTTGCAGGTGGATGGGTGCCCCAAAGCTGGTGAGGAGATCCTCAGCATGTGTCAGTGGGGGCTGGATGGCATGGCCCCCACCTGTGGCTAGCTGGTCCCTCCTAACTGCAGCAGCATGCTGACAGGTGTGGCAGATCAGAATGGTGCATTGATGCCACACCTGTTCATAATTTTGATTGTGCAGGCTGACATCATTTATCCTGTGGACAAGCTCATTCCACAGGGTGGTTCTCTCCTGCAGATCCTTGCTCTATGGCTGAAGAGGATGGCATGATACATGATGATGTACTGGATGATTGCAGCATTTTCCAGGTTTGTGAATGCAGGCAGATGTTCCTGGGACATTGTACCTGGAAGACATAAACAGGAAAAAAGATCACAGGACCTCATACAGTTGTCCACGTGTGCATCAACAGTGGATACTACTTGCAAATAATCCTGACTATACCATAACACTGTAAGCTATCATGGCTTTGACATCTTGCATTACACTCCTGGCCCTGACCTGTCCAGTCCCCTCAATTTGGGGCACTTAATGGCATAATCCACTATTCACCATTCATTTCTGTGTAGAGGGATGACAGTGGCCATCTTCCATGTGGATGGTGTGTGGATGGTGGCATGTGTATGTTTGACTGTAGTATGTGATGGAACTGTGAGCACATGCCTGTGTTCATGTAGGAGGCAAACTGTGATGTTCTCATGGCCCATTGAGACTTGCTGTTGGTGCCATCAGTTAGCATTATGTCCATGCTCACCAATAATACAGGCAGGAGTGTGGGTGATGTGCATAATCCCCTGTACTAATGTTGAGGATAGGGTGCCACTCTTCCCACCTATCCTGTCTGATGCAGGTTGCTTGTATCCATGGCATGTGTGTATGAGGCATGCTTTACCACCAGTACAGGTTGACGTGTGTTACTGGCTCTAAGACTGTGTATATATGTGTAGACATGGTTGCAATTGGCCTTGATGGTTTGAATATGTCTGATTTCTAATCATAGTCAGCCTTACAGCAAGTCACCTGTGAACCTACATGCTTGCTCAGATAGAGGTGCAATTGCCTACAAGTTGTGGTCTGCACCTATGTGTCCCTGTACAGCCACTATAGCAACCTATTATGTACTTTGTGTCTTGGTGATGTCCACCAAGGGGGATTACCCTATCGTTGGTGGATGATGGCTGTGCAGGTAAGGTACTGCTGATTCCATATAGCTACAGTGGATATGAAATGTGTACACCCCTGTTACAATGCATGGTACTTGTGCAATTGGAACATGACCCCACAGAAGCACATGTCAACACAATCCCCACCTGTGATGTGTCCTATAGCCTGCTCAATTCAATAGGGAACATAACCTGTCCAGTGGAAACATATGGGAATTAATACTCAGTACAGTAAGCCAGTTGAATGTTTGTGCACACCCTTACACTATGTTGTGTAAACACCTGCTGAGATGATTACAGTATCCATTTGTCTTGGTTTGTACTCTAACATCATATCCCATCTTCACTTGGCAATGGTTGCTCACCTTCCATGAAACAGCTTTGTTTATTTTTCAATAGAATTGTACAGGTTATGGGTCACATTTGAGGTGAGAAACATTTTGACATGATTTTCTGTGGTCTCATTGGCATACAGCACACAGACCTGGCATTCCAACAGGGATGTGTACACTTTGATATCCATTTTATATGGGTGTTGATATATCTGTTAGTAGTAGGCATGGACAGTGGGTCATAACACAGTTGTACACTTCTCTGATTACTACGTGATAAGTATGCCTACTGTAGTACCCATATCAGTGCCATGGCAATGCA
This sequence comes from Protopterus annectens, assembly GCF_019279795.1. Classification (NCBI taxonomy): domain Eukaryota; kingdom Metazoa; phylum Chordata; order Ceratodontiformes; family Protopteridae; genus Protopterus; species Protopterus annectens. The sequence continues at coordinate 1,861,160,251 of NC_056739.1, forward strand.
ACAATCAGTAGCAGTACACATTTTATTTTGTTGTATGCAGTGACAGTGATATTACACACATGTGCAGCAAGCATATCCTGTTTTCCAGACTGCTTGTGACCCATGTTATTACTCCTGTGCCTTTCAGCTGAACATATGCATACATACACATGCTCAGGGGATACCTGGTACACATTTGTGTTCTATTTCATTATGGCACACTGTATTTACAGTCTTGCAGCTCAATCATATGTCTCACCCTGTTATACCAGGACTTCTGGTCACTGGGCCACCTCACTGGATGACAAAACAGGGAAGTCAATTTTGATAAAGTATCAATATAACTGCCATAACACAAGTATATGTGTAAGTGACTACAGATATCTGTCACAACTGTGAACTTTGTCCAGAAGAACACTGTACAGTTGAATGTTATTAATTCAATATATCACATGCAGTTTAACGCACATATCTGCAACAGTGCTTTACTATGCTCATGCCCTATATAAGTATCCTAGATTTACAATACAAACATGTATAATACTCATATTCACAGATAACATATGGATATGGGCAACATCCCATCAACTGGTGTAGCAGTGGCACAGACATGACTATTTAGAATACACTCTAGTGGTTGCTATATGTAGGCTGTCCTTTCCCAGGGTGTGTCAGGCTCCTCAGCTGTGACCAACCTATCCACCTCTTAGAGCATCACATGTGGACAATGCCTAACAGTGGGGGGGGGTATATAGGCACAGATCGTAGATATGCCTATTACAAACCTATGAAGTTTGTAGCATGATACATTTCACATTACCATGACAGTTCTGAAGGTGGAGAGGTCTGAAACTCATGTGTCTGTCATTACTTCATTACTTCCATCTCCAGCTATTTACCAGACTAATCCAGATGTTTGGGGGAACAGGACAAACACTATGATGGCTAAATCTTGACATTCTGTGAAGATCTATACAGTTGACAGGTATGGCCCACTGCAGACAGAGCCAGATGCTATGTCCATAGCATTTGTTCAGCAGGACATCATTACAGCAAGTACTGATGGCACATGTACATCTTTCATGATCATCTATCTCATTATTACAGACCAAGCACTACATTCAATTACATGCTTACATGTTTCACATACCTGGTTTATCTTCTAGTTCCTTCTGTGTACACAAATTCTTCTTGTTTCTTATTTCAAGGTTTTATGTGTTTTTTTTTTTTTTTGGTGTCTCTTTCTGTCCCCATTACTGGGATTGGGCTTGTTTGAATAGGTTGAAGCATGGATTTTGTATGTGATGCTAATATTCAGGTGATGGCCTCTGCACCAGTTGCTGTTCCCCACTTGCTAATTGCATGCAGGCAGCTGTGTAGTTCTTCCAATAGTCAGTGTCATAACAACCCACTACTATAAATAACTACATCATGTGGACATTGCCCCTTTACATTTCCTGTATGGAAGACATCCTTCATGTGTGGGGGAAGCAGTGTTACAGACAGCAGGTAGGAATACCTCTTACAACATGACTTGTGGACACAGGCTAACTATATGTTTGTATAAGGTTCCAGACCTAGGGAAAGTGTGTGAGTATTGCTGTTATATGCATTGCATACTGCTAGTTTTACAGGGTGTGTGTGTACATGCTAGTTTTGCATGGAATGCAGTCTGTTTGCATAGCTCTCAACTGTGGGCCTACCCACATGATGGCCAGAGGATTGGCTGTTATGTTTTGTCTGTTCCCCATACAGGTCTTGTCCCTGACATATCAGTGGCATTTTCTGTGTTGATTGCTATCAGAACATGGCAATATCCATTTGTGTTTCTGACTTCATATTCCTGAGTAAGGGTATGTTGCAACCAGTCCTGTAACACCAGCAAATTTCACAGTGTATAATAGCAATATTTCAAATATCACCCTATGTTTCAGCCTCTGTCCTCCAGCTATATGCCAGGCTTTGTCCAGATGTCATACAGTAAGAGGTTGATAGGTATGGTCTATCATTATTTAGTGCTGACATTCCTGCTATCATTCCAGTGATGTTGTGGACTCACACACAAGTTGTGGGGTAGGGTCCATATATATGAGGGCTACAGCTGGACAAAACACGTGCGACCCTGTACTGTCTGGAGGTCAGTGTATAGAGAACACTGTCATATGCCCTTGTAAGACATTTTATGGGGGAGGGATATTAAATGTTTTTAACCTAGGCTGTTACAACATGTGAGGAATATCAGTAATAAGAAACATTAAGGTATATGGCTGTACCTTTCATATGTTTCACCATGGGAACAGTGGTGGACTAGAGCTTGCTGTCTTGCACACAGTTCTGTCTGTCAGTGTGATAGTGATGTTTTAAGTTAAACATTGTTACGCAATGGATACATCTACATTGTGACAGCTGCTACCTTCCCCCTAGGGGGTTGAGTAGAGAGTGTAATTGGAGGCTGTTGAACTACATCTGGAATTAAGTGATGGTTGATTCTTATCTTCAAGACAAGTGTGTTCTTTACTGTTGTAATACTTGAAGGCTGTAGCCTAGACAGCAAAGAATGTTATGTTTTGCAGATTACTGTATCATATGTTTTCTTTGAGATTTGCATTAATCACTTATTATGTATTTCAAACACCTAAATGCTATAAGAAATGACATAAACAACTGAAATAGTACACAAATAAGCATTTACATGTATGCAAATTGTGTGTGGTGTCATGTCGTTTGCATTGTGTGTGGGCGTATGTTTCATGCAATAATTCCCATCTGTAGGAAAGAATCAGACACTGGCCATTTAAAAAGGTGGCAACTGTGAGATTAATGGCTGTTTGATATTCCGTGCACCCTCTATATATACTCTCTTTATATATATCTATAAGTATTTATATATTTATATATATATATATATATATATATATATATATATATATATATATATATATATATATATATATATATATACATGTGTGTGTCTGTGTGTATCATTAGAATGTTTAGTGCTTCCGCATTGTACATTCCTTATGGTAGACTGACTGTTCTGCATGATATGTTAGAGAAATCACCCTAACATCTTACAGCTGAGATGACTTAGTGGTAACTTGCTGTGGCTATGTTGTGCAGGGTCCTGGGTTTGAGACTTGCAAGGGCTTATTATTTTTTTGCTGGGCAGAACAAGGGCTGTTGGATACAGAATGATTAAGGCACTTTTAAGCAGTTGTAAGTGGGTTTGCGTGGTTTGTGCAGTAGTAAGCAATGCTAACTTCTGGTTAAATATGCTTACAGACAGTTAGCCTTAAAAGTGGTTAATATATGTAGGCGTTGCTTGGCGCTGTGCAAACAGTCTTAATCCCACTTACTACTCCTTAAAAGTGATTACTCATGCTTAACTCCATGCTACTTTCTTTAAAAGAAAAGAAAAAAAGGGGTGATAGGAAAGTGGTGAAAAAGGGGGCATGCAGAGGGAAAGACAATAGGAAAAGTAGCAAGGGATGTGCAGGATGGGTGTAGGGAATGTCCATAGCTGTCCATTTCTTCTACAGCAACAGCTGTGCATATATACTGAATTTGGAGGTATATTTGGACACTCAAACCCCTGAGAAAGGGGTGAGGACAACAATAATGAGTTGTGAAGCCAATTAGACCAGATTATATGTGTCCAGTTGATATGTGTGCAAAATGGACAGCTATGTATGGGGCGAAATTGTTTGGGGGGAACAGATTGTCCTATTTTTTTTTAAGGTGAGAGTGGGATGTTGGGGAAGGATAGTAGGTATATTTAGGGAGGGAGGTTCATAGGAAGACAGACAAGACAGCATATAGGGGCAGTATATGACACTTGGGAGTAAACACCTTGGACGGGGAGGGGTGTTTGGAAATTGGAAGCCCATGAGCCCCCAAATGGAAACTGAGATCCCCACCTATGGGTAGTCACCACTGCACCTTCACAGCCCCAAAGGTGGCTGTGTTGGGGGCTGAGCAGGAGGGGCAGCTTGACCCTCTAATGCACCATGCAGCCCTCAAACTGGCATAACAGATCTACAAACTCCTTTCAGAGCTCGCTACGCACCCAACCCCGGACTTGGCTTCGAGTGACAGGATCCTGTCCACGCCCACTCCCAGGGGGGACAAGCCCCATCCCCTGAGGCGGTTCTAGCCAAAGGTTGTGCAGAGCCAGAGGACGAGGAGGTACAGGGTGGGTCCCAGACATGATGGGGCCCGATGCCACAGGTAGATGAGGTGGGAGAGATGGGTCTGCTGGGACTGGCCTTCCCAAACATGCTATGGTGTTACAGTTTTGGAACATATGTGGGTTAGTAATAGTCACCACATTGCAGGATTAGTTATAACAGCATGCATAGTTATTCCCATTAACCCAAAACAACAGATTTGGAACAGTTGCATAGCAAACAGAACATGTGCATATATATAACCACAGTGGCCATTACAATGGCATGCAGGTTACATTGAAAGCAACAAACCACCAATAATAGTATTTCAACATGGAACATTAATAGAAACACATTTCAATATTTGTTGAACTTGTATATCCTTGCACTTCTCACAACTTTAATGATCATTGCTTTAATCATTACTCTACAGGTATTATTACAATACCCTATGGCCTTGGTTTGGGCAGTGGTATGTTTGTACACAGTGTATACTTCAACAGTCTTATAGCTAAATTCTACTTCTCTTACCTGATAGACCTGTGGAGGGAATGTTTGTTAACACTACCTGACTGTTTCTACACATATTCCCAGATTCCTAGTTAAAATTCTACACATACCTCTCCTCTTAATGCAAACAATCTGCATAAAGCTTGACAAACTGGGGGTACAAATAGGGACATATTTTAAATATTGCTCTGATAAACATTTAGAAAATTGCTAGATTAACAGGATTTGTTTTAATATACATTTTCTGAAGGATCTGAAGGATCTGAAGTCTGAAACTCAAATGTATGTCATTATTTAGTGACTACAATCCTGAGATCATCCCAGTGATTTACCAGGAAAATTGAGGAACAGGCCAAAAATATGAGGCAAATATCTGGACATTCTGCAGAAATCTGTACAGTTGAGAGGTATGATTATGCATACAGCTTACTACCACTCCCGGGATTCGAACCATGGCTGTGTGTTTTAAAAACACAACAAATTGTGTTGCATCAGAGTGAGCTATTTAGAAAGTGCTGTCTTTTTTCAGTGTTTTCTGTTTAAGCCTCTCTTGGTTGTACAATCTGACCTTTTAATTACAACATTCTTATACAGACCATCTTAGACATATTTTTTATGTAGCACAGTGTGAGAAACCATTAACACAACAGTACTATTCACGCACCAGATCTTGGTGAATGCAAAATGTGAGGCCATACAATACCAAAATAAACACAACCAGTCCAGGATTTAGAACGTTATTGCCAGGCAGTTACACTTTTATTTAAATATGACCTATATGGGACTATTACTGTCATATTGTCTGGTTTATTCAATGGAAACCATACACATTTTTTATAGTGCCAGGTGACATTTTACTCCTTTATATTTATTTGGTATGACTACTACAAGCAGGATTGTTTCTCACCAGCCTCCGACACAGCCTTTGCAACCTGCTGGCATGGGTTTTCTGGTTCACAGCCAGCTCAGTTGCAGCTGTAATGAAAATAGAGAAACATTTAGGCATACCTATCCATCACATACACAGGCTGGATTTTGGTAAACAATTATTGCTATGAATACTTACACACTGCTGAGACATCTCCTCTGTCTCTTGCTTCTTGGACCCACTGTTCCAAGAGCTCCCTCTTCCTCCATTACAAGTTGGCATAGTGGTGCCAGACCTGCTCACCAGTCCAAAGGATACCAGTGGCACTGGTGAGATCACGAGTGAGTCCTACCATGACTTTGGACTCCTGTACATCCCAGCGCTGCTACCAGAAGCACATGCCCTCTCCAACTCCTGTCATACTGCCTACGGTGGAGAGCTACAACTAGTTATGAGCTGTATTCCTGCCTGTGGGCTTTAAATACTGCCAATTTCCTGCCCTTTGCCATGATTGGACAGTTTTGAAAATGCTGAGCTAAGCTAAGCTAGGGCAAACCTGCTTAGCTAAAGTTGGCAGTGCTTAAAGGGGCAGGGTCAGCATTGCTTACCAATGGGCAAATCCACTTAACTGAGCTATCCATTGCTTAGTATTCATATGTACACAATGCTTACACCCGGTCAACATAGCTGTGCAATACTTAGTCTTGCTTATGTTTTATTATATTGGTCTAACACCTGTATAGGATTGATTCATCATTCATTACATAATATTAGATTTATTTACCTTCCCCAAAATCCCCCAATGTGCTGTGATTAATTTATTCTTGTGTGACTATACTGTATGGGGCACTTGTGTTTATGTGGGGGTTTCACTACTTTATTACACTGACACCTCACATCTGGGCCTAATACACTACTCTGGTTGAGAAAAATCAGTTACTTCTTACATAAATATGCAAAAAATAAAATGTTTAATGTTTACACATACAAAATGGAAAAGTCTTGGTTGAGGTTCAAACCATGAATGACTACATGCAAGGTATATGTTCTAACCACTACACTATTGCACTTATGTTTATAATGGATGCCTATTGCTTTTTAACTTATTGTGCTGTTTCAGCTGGGCTAAGCATAGCTAAACAACAGGCACACCCACACAGCTATGCTTAAACTTTATTGCATGTATAAAAAAAAAATATTTGTTGTGTTTTTTTATATGTCTCCTTCACAGTATCCATGCTAATGCTGAACCTGTTATTCTATCAACTTTCTGCTTTGTGGGACGATTGTCCCTTATGGCTTTGTCCACATTCCTTACTCTGACAGGTTGGGAGGTATGCGCTATGTGCTTATGCTAAATCTGTTATTCTATCAACTTTTTGCTTGGTAGGGACGATTGTCCCTTATGGCTTTGACCAGATTTCTTACCCTGATGGATTGGGGGTGTTACAAGTGTTCTTTCTCATTTTAAATTGCTGAATGGCAATTCTGGAGTGCAGGGGGCATGTGTAATGTGAGAGCTCTGTTCTCAGACACACCCCCTGTGCTTGTACATGGAACCGTGCCTGTTTCACAACATGGCATCATGCCTTCATATATATGTATGACGCGCTGCCGTGCTGAACAGGAAGAGTTTCTGCCATGCAGGAATAACTTATTTAGGCACTGCTGCTTGCTGAATCTGGGGGTAGGTCATTTAAGTAAAGGGAGATTGCTAAAGATTGGAAATATGCACTTGTTAAACATATCATCATCATCAGCCTCCCTTTTTTCCCATTCTTTCTACATGGGATCGGGGTATGATGTTAACTGTTGACAACTCTCTTGATTCAGTGCCACACTCCTGCTTTCTTCAACATTCATGCCTGACTGTCACAGATCGTCTTTCACACAATCAGTCCACCTCTTTGCTGGATGTTCTTGCTTCCTCTTACTTTCTTCCTGTCTGTCCCAAATCTTCCTCACCAGATTGTCTTCTGTTTTTCTACACATGTCCAAACCACTGTACTCTGTTCTTTTTGATCTTTTCTGCAATTGGAGCTACTTTGGTGTCTGCTCTTATGTCCTCATTTCTTTGCCTGTCCACCAGTGTGCATCTTGCAACCTTTCTCAGGCACTTCATTTCCATCACCTGTAGCTTCTTCAGCTGTTCTGCCTTTACTGCCTAGATTTCTGTGCCATACAGAAGTACTTTTCAACTTCTTTGGTATTCTTCTGTCATAGACTACATCTGATACTATATGCCAGTTGGCTGCAGCCCCTCTGATTCTAGCTTTGACTGCTTCATTCAGACTTCCCTTCTCCTCAACTACCCCTCCAAGATACTTGAAGCTGTTTACTTGTTCCACTATCTTCCCTTCTATCTCTATTCTCCGCTTCTTTTGATTTCCCAATTTTCTGCCATTACTACCATCTTATCTGTGCTTCATTTCATCCCATGTGCCTTCAGATTTGCATTCCATTCTCCTATCCTTTGCTGAAGTTCTAGCTCAGAGTCTGCCTGCACTGCAACATCATCTGCATACAGCAGCTTTGTTGATCCATCTCCTCCACTGTTTGCTAATTTAGTCCATCACCAGTATGAACAGCTGTATGTTCAGAGCTGAATCCTGATGTACACCCACTCCCACTGGGAACCCCTCTGTGAGGCTGAATGCTGTTTGTACTTGAGTCATTGGGTCCTTGTACATAGCCTGCACTAATTCTATTAATGTTTCTGGGACTTATAACCACCGCAGTACTGCCCATATCAGCTTTCTTGGGACCTTGTCATATGCTTTCTCCAAGTCTAGGAATGCCTAGTTGGACTCTCTCCTCATCGCTAGTTTCTTCTCAAGTATCTGTCTCAATGCAAACATCGGGTCAATTGTGCTGCATGCTGATCTAAATCCAAACTGCTCATCTCCCATCTTACATTCTACTACTCTGCGTATCCATTTATCAATCACCCTCTCCAGAACATTCATGCAAAGTGATAGGAGTTTGATGCCTCTGTACTGCCCACAGTTGTGGATGTCCCCTTTGTTCTTGTACACTGGCACAAGTATGAATATTCTCCAGTCATCTGGGATATGCCTTTCTCTCCACACAGCTATTAGTACCCTCAGGAGCCATTTCTCCCCTATCTCAACCAGCATCTTTATCATATCTGCTGTGACCTCATCTGAGCCTGCTGCTTTCCCTGACTTCATCTTCCTTAGTGCTGTTCTTACTTCTACTAGGGTGGACTCCTCTTCTTCTCTCACTGTAGGCTGTTTCTGGGTCAGTACACCTTCTGTGGGGTTTTATTCATTCAGAAGCTGCTGGCAATACTCCTTCCATCTGCCTTTGAGGCCCTCTGGACTGGTGAGCAAGTTGTTGCTGGCATCCCTTATGAAGGGTGTCTGACTATTTTCTTTATCTTTCTGTCTTTGCCTTGCAACCTGATATAGTTTCTTTGTGTTCCTTACTGAGTCACTTTCCAGAAGTTGGTACAGTGCCTCTGATGCCCTATTCTTTGCTAGTGCAACTTTTTTCTTAGATTTTTGTTAGCCAACCAGTATTCCTTCCTAGCCTGTCAGACTTTTCTATTTCCCACTTCTTCCTGCACTGTTTTTTTTTATGACTTCCTGGACTTCTGCATTCCACCACCAGCTTTCCTCCATACCTGGGTTAGCCACATATCTTTTCTGTAGTCCTAACACATGCTGTTTTTAGGCACTGCCATTCTTCAACTCCACCTATTTCCTCCTCTTCTTGGGGGGCTAGAGCCCTGATTAATTCCTTGAACTGTTGTACTTTCTCTCCAGTCAACTTCCAGATCTTCAGCCTGGTCTCTGTTGACCTTAGAGCCTTCGCTGACCACTGCTTGCGGTTGATTGTGGCAACTAGTGGTTTATGCTGTGGGCTGACTGTTTCACTCGGAATGACTTTGCAATCATGGATTCTGCCCCAGTGCCTTTTCCTTACTAGGAGGAAGTCTACCTGAGTTGCATGTTGACTATTCTTGTATGTGATCTTGTGACTGTCTCACAACCATGTGTTGGTTACTATCAAGCCATTTTCCAGACATACATCTAGAATAGCTTCTCCTTCTTTATTCCCGTTGCCCCACCCATGTGGACCCAGGCAGTCCTCATATCCTGTTCTGTCTGTCCCGATATGTGCATTCAAGTCAGCCATTATCAACACCATTTAATGTTCTCCTGCTTTATCTAGTAGCTCGTCTGACTGCTGTCTGAATGCACTTTTTTCCTCACTATCACATAGGCTGATATTATGAATACTGCCCTATCATTACATTGCACTCTGACTGCCATGACTCTGTCATTAATTCTGATGATATCCCTTACTTCCTTCTGAAGCCTCTCTCTCACCACAGTTCCTACACAATTTCTAGCCTGCCCTCCACCTGAGTAGTAGACTCTGGATCCCAAGCCAGGTGGCTTTGTTGCACTGGCCTTCCATCTCATCTCTTGGATACTTAGGATATCCAGCCTCCTCAGTATCATCATGTCATCCACTTCCAAACTGCATCCTGTCAGTGAACCTACATTAAGCGTAGCAGTTCTCAGTTCATGTTTGGCAGAGCAATCAATCCCAGGTAACCCAGGCTGGGACACCGGCCAGCCAGTAGCTTATTGGCCCAGGGCTGCTGGGCTTTATGGCGGGCACACACTGGTCAATAGGGGCACATGAACCCCTTCCACCATTAGCAAGGGTCCCAGGCGTGGGTCAGAGTAGGCCAGGTATTCAACCCACTTATCACCGGTAACTACCCTTGCCCATTTTGATGGCATTAGTCAACATGACCAAATCATGTAGAGCCATATTTTACACTGTCAAGTGGCTAACCCTGCCACAGCGTGTTCTCCAAACTTGAGGATACTGCACACCACAGTAGATGCCCAAAGTGGTTGGTCTGTACAACACTTCCCCCTATAGGGCACTATGTAGAGTCTGTGCTGCTGCCCATAGCTTCATTCATTGGTAAGTTTGAGATGGAAGCAATCAGCATGTGGAAGAAACCCCATGGAGACACAGGGAGAATATGCAAACTCCAAACAGGAATTGGTCAGAGATCAGGATCAAACCTTGCACCTTGTGCATGGGAGATGAAGACCTTAACCACTAAGCCATCTGTATCATCAACAGTTAAACATATATTTATGGGAAAAGTGAATATGATAAACCCAGAGAATAAGACATATAAGTTGACTTTATATTGAAAAAAAATGAGGAGATTATATTTTGGATAAATTGTTTTCAGAATTGGAAAGGTTGGGACTTGAAACCCACCTATAACATGAAGTTCTATATAAATATAATGACAGCTATAAATGAAAATTGTGGTGTGATATAATTATATGTTTGATAAGAAATACACAAAGCACTGTTCAATAAATTAGAACAGCTGGATATTGATGCAGTCTTCATAAGATGGTAGCTGCATGGTTTACAAACAGAACATGGCAAGTTTCATACAGCAATTGGATAGGTGAAACTCCAGGTTACAATCAGGATGTCCCACAGGGCTCTTTCCTAAACTCATACTTATTTAGGTTGTATCTTTCATATTTATCTTTCTTTTTCATCTGAGGTATTCTACAGTCTGATATGCAGATGCCTTGAAAATGGGTAAACTGACTACATGTGTTACAGATAAAGCATGTCTGCAAAAGAACTTGACTAAATTTAGCATTTGGGCATAGAAGAAGAATATGATGTTAAATTAATCAAAATCTAAGCATATGAGAGTTCAGAAACATTGAATGAAAGCAGAATATTTAATACAGTACACAATGACTGAAACTGTAGACTCGTTTTGCAACCTTAGTATATGGGTAGATCCAGCTTTGAGTTATTCTTATCCTATTAACCAATTGGTTGTTGATAGTTATATACCTATAGGTTGCATTACAACATTTATAATATATCTAGGAAATCAGACATTTTGAAATTGTTTGCTAGTTACATTAGACCCAAATTACATTATGGAATAAACAATATGGAATATAAAAAGCAAGCAGGAATAAATTGGAAAGACTATAGCAGAAATATACCAAGGACATCCACGGGTGGGAAAATTTACATTGTTGTGAAAGGCTAAATATCTAACATGCACAGTATCTTATATAGATATTTAAGAGGAGTCCTTATTCAGACATATAGAGCATTCAGAGTCAACTATCTTTGCTAATGTCTGGGGTTATCAAAATGTAGTAGAGAATCATTAGACAATCAATGTAAAAGATTATGCAGTAATGAGAGGTGAAGTAATTGGTTCAATGAGAGAGTAGCTGATGCATGGAACAGACAACAAATTACATTAAAGCAAACACTAGTTTAGATATTTTTATGACCAACCTGGACACTTATTATAGGAAAAACTGTTTTAGTATATTGGCAGGCTAGACGGGCATTATTGTCCAGCCTGGAATATTTATATGCATGTAGATCATTATTGCCCAGCCTGGAATATATATATATATATATGAAATGGCTATAGCTACTGAAAGTGGTCTTTGTGGAATGGCTTATACATGATGCAGGAAGTAGACAAGTATTTCTATACCTGCTACATAAGGACTACCAGGTGCTGCTAGTGAGGGACATTTATGAGGATCCCCAGAACAATGTGGATTACTAGCATTGCCTTGATAGGGTGGTGAGTGATACTCCAGCTGTCACCCACTTTGTTAATCAGTACAAGCATAGATACAGAGACCTAAACAGACACCACCATGACCTTCTTATAAAGTGCACAATAGTTTTGTAATTATTAAGGCATAAGTGTTCAACCATCTGCAGGACTTTTAAGTCATGGACATCTTTCCTTATCTTTTCTATTTTTCAGCTTCTGGTGAATTTGTGGGAGACTGTTTAATCTTTGGATGCATACCCATGGCATGATCACCATAGTGACTAGCAGAACACTGTCTGGTTGGGTGTGTCTGCCATTTGAGGCCACCTTAATTTGGCAGAACATTTCTGGCTTGTGAATTTGTTGAGGCCAGCTACCATGGCCCCTGAGGTCAATCTTTGCAACTCAGGCAAAGAGAACTATTGTTCTCTTTCATCTGCTAGGTATATTGCAATTTGATTGACACTGTATAGTTAACAATATTTTACTCATTCAAGGATTGTTCTGCTTAACAGTGTAGAATGCATTAGCAATAATTACTTTTGCCTTTATGTGTCTGTCTGCATGCATGCATGTGATTGCGTGCGTGTGTGTGTGTGTGTGTGTGTGTGTGTGTGTGTGTGTGTGTGTGTGTGCATATATATATATATATATATATATATATATATATATATATATATATATATATATATATATATATATATATATATATATATATATATATATATATATATATATATATATATATATATATATATATATATATATATATATATATATATATATATATATATATATATATATATATATATATATATCTGCATTTACTGCTGTTTTTTATGTTTTATCTGTTGTTTATTATCTTTCTTTCCATTCATGTACATGTTTTCTGCATTGTTTGCTTTGTAATTGCCTACTGATTCCCCAGTTCTCCCCAAGCCAGGGCATCTGGAGGGCAATGTAGGTTATCCTGCTGGAGATGCACTGGATGGTTCCCTGGTGCCCTTTGATGCTTTGTCTCTGGTGTGGGATGCAGACTGCTTATCAGATGGTACCACCTGTGGGTCATTGTATGTCACCTTGCATAAGCTGGAGGGGCTAGTGACAGCTGTTATGGACTGGCAACTAGACAACTGCATTAGCAGCATGGAGTGCATCATTGTGCACTGGAAGAGTAACACAGCTGCTTGGCCATGACCAGCGGCTGAACCTAGCTATGAGGCAGTCACACAGGTGACTGACCTTGGGCTGGATGTGGCCCTGGGCAACACAGCAATAAGCAGTTATCCCACCCTGTCCCCCAGCATGGTGTTCCCTTTCATTGTATGTCAATTTCCCCAATATCCAGCTTGTAGTTCATTCCTTCATATCAACAATTTTACTCCATTTGTATAACCTCTTCCTTTTTTGGTCTTTGTCTATCTTTTGTGTTTGTTTGACTGCCCCTGCAGTCATCCCTATAACCTTTTTCCCGAACATACTTCTGCTTTAACACAAGGAAATACATTCCCTTGCTTCCCAACTTCATTCATATATTCCTTTCTCCTTCCTCTGTATGTTCCTCTGCTTTGCCTACCCTTTTACTGACTGTCCTATACACCAATTCCTTTCCATATATAGTAAAATATTAAATTGTGTAAACAAACTTACCATAACAGTAGATGTTTGAATGATCTCTGTTGCAGTAGCCTTAGTTATATTGGTTATATCCTGCTAAGGACATAATGGTTGGTTTCCAAAGCATTCAGGGCACCTTCCATGAATCCAAACTGTTAGTCAACATGAGTTGAGCTGATTAAAAAGCCACTTTAGGGTATTAAACCCTTCAGAGTTTTCATGCCAACAGAGGGGGGGGGGGTGTTAAACTCAGACAAGGAAAATTCTAGAAAAATGAAAATCCGGGCAATACCCTGATATGAAAGGGATATAAAAATTGGACAGGTAGGAAGACAAGCTACTGCAGTAGTGATTATTCAGACATCTACTGTTATGGCAAGTTTACTTACATAATTGTACTATGTTCTTCATATGTATCACTGCTAGCTATATGGGTAGATTATCTCACCTTACACTGAGTGGGAAGAGGAAGGATGAAGGCCCAACCCCTAGAGAATGGTCCAAGCAAAGCCTGTGCTAGACCTGGAGAAGGAATCTATTATATAAATGTTTTATAAAAGTGTACACAGAATACCAAGCTGCTTCTTCTAGAATGCTTTTAGAATCCATCCCTTTACAAAACAACACAGAAGAAGTCAAGGCCTAGTTAGAATCAGCCTTGATCCTGCCTGGAAATGTTTAACTGTGGTGGGTACAACAAAAGGTTATAGCATAAGACAACCTTTTGAAAATAGTGTGTTTTGAAAAAGGTTGCCCATTTTTTCTTAGCTTTAGAAGAAATGACCATCTTATTAAAATAAAATAAACTAACTAAATAAATAAATATTAGAGTTCCTAAAAGATTTTGTTCCATTAAGACGGTATCTGTGTTAAATGTTGACATCCAAGGTATGAAGTATCCTCTCTCCCTCATTTTTAGATCTGGAAAGAATACAGATAGATGGATAGCTTTGCTTAAGATAAATGCAGATATCACTTTAAGCATAAATGAAGAGTTAGTTCTCAAGGAAATCCTATCTTTCTGGAAAATGAAATAAGGCTGTTGCAATAGAAGAGCTTGCAACTCAGATACTCAGCCTGCAACTCAGATACTCTTGCTGCAGAGGTCAAAGCAATTCTTAACACTATTTTCCATGGCATACCTCTCAACCTCTTAAGAGTAAGAAATATGGACAAAGCCATTAAAAAAGTGGTACAAATAGGGACAATTTTGAAATATTGCTCTTACAAACTTAGAAAGTTGATAGAGTAACAGGTTTTGCATTAGCATGACTTTTCTGAAGGGTATGAAATCTAAAACTCAAATGTCTGTCACTATTTTCTAACTTCAGTCTTTAATGATTTGCTACAATTTTATGAAAAACAGAACAAAAATAAAAGGCAAAAATCTGGAAATTCTATGAAGATCTATACAGTTGAGAGGTATGCTCCATGGTAAAAATCTGTAGTCAGCCAGAAGAGTTTGTTCAAATGGAGCTAATGTTAGTTTTTCTAACATTAAATTAAGATTGCAGGGAAGAGCTGCTTGTTTTCAAGGAGGTTTGATTTGCAACACAACTTCCAAAAACATTTTAAAATGAAAATGTATTGAAAGAGGAGGATCCTGATTGAGGAATAAGACAGGTCAGAGGATTGTAACTCACACAAATAATGTAGATTCAGATTAAAATTAACCCTGGATGGGTGCTGGTTCTTTTCTTGGTACCAACCAGAAAACCTTTTCTATTTATTTATATATGGTTTTCTGCCAGCCATTTTCTTGCATTCTGCTGCATGTCTTCAGAATAATAGTGCTAAAAACGTATTAAAATTCTGCCATACAAGCAGTCAGTTGTAGTTTTTTCATGTCAGGATGCATCAAACAACCCTGTTTTAGTGTGAGCAGATCCAGTTTGTGAGGAAGATTGTGTTAATTGCTCATGGCCATTTCCAAAAGAAGGGAGAACCACTGTTGCCTGAGCCAGAAGGGAGTCTCCACAATGACTTTTGGGGAGTCCTTCTGAGTCTTTAGAATGACCCTATGTTAGACGTAAGTATGTAAATCATACAAGAATATTCACATTCATGGAAAAATAAAAGCATTTGTCATCCATGCCATCTTGCTTAATGTCTGGGAGTTGAGTTTCACCGACTGATTGAGTGGAGACATAAGTATCTATTTGAGGTGTTTCCCACAGCTGTATCAATTCCTGGAAGACCCCCGATTCAATTTCTATTCATGAGGGTTTGTCCTGGTCCTGCGCAAGTTGTCTGCTCCATAATTCTTCTCTGATGGTGTGGTGGGTACAACCACACCAGAGCGTTGAGTGATGCCAAAACGTCTGGTCTTCAATTTTTCCTTTAGATCTGCTAGTTCTCTCCTCTCCTGCACTTTTGCTAGCTTATTAGTCTAGCACTTTACCAGACTTCTTCAAGCAATTATTGTAGCACACAAAAGTGCTACCAGCACTAAACGTTCTACAAGGAAACAGCTCCATTACTTATAATTCCCACCCCTCCAGGCATGTCTAAAGGTCAGTTCCCATTGCTTTCTCCTATTAAACTGGTGAACTTCGGCATCCTGAGGCAATGTAGCAACTGCCTCATGTACAGTGACAACCCTCTCGTCTTACCTCCAAACTCTCAGACTTGTGAGATATGCACTTATATATCCAAACTGGAAGTCACGCACTCTCCAGCCAAGACCGAAATAGCTGGTCAAGAGGAGACGGTCAACACTTGCACCACACCAAATGGAACACATAGCCCTCCAGAACACACACCAGCACTGGCTTCACATAAAAACACAAACCACACACCCACCTTCGCAGAGGCTCTCAATAAAAATCTACCCAAACAGCAGAGGTCTCCAAGGCAGAAATGTACTCGACCACCACAACACAACACTAATCATGAGACACATAACTCTCCTAAACAGTGTGCCACTCAACCAAAGTCCCTAAGGTAAAACAACATGCCCAACACACTAGTCACAGGTTACTCGATAGTGAGGCACACTGATGTACCACTCACTAGGCTGAATAAGGAGAAAGTAACAGTCAGCTGCCTAGCAGGTATCAGGATCCACCATATAACGCATGCACTCAGGTCCTTCAATAACAGGTACAAATATGACTGTCATTGTATATGTGGGTGTGAATGACCCGAGACATACTTCCCTGGACTACTTGAAAAGAGACATGGAGGTGCTCTCGGACTATATAGCCCAGGCAGATATGACCCTAGCCCTGAGCAGCATCCTACCATCACCAAGAATTATACCACAGGACAAGCAGAAAATGATTGATTTCAACAATTGGCTAAGTTTATGGTGTCATTCCAAGGGGATCCAGTATCTGTCTGCCTGGGATGACATGATTGACAGACCCCGATGATTTGCCAGAGATGGCTTGCATCTGTCACCTCTGGGCTTCTGGATACTGGCCAAGGCTATTGCCACCCCATAGTGTATTTTTTAGGCTGTGTTCCAAATATCAAATTACCACCATAACAGCTACAAACAAATGGATCATGCTGCTCAATGCTAGAAGTCTAAATCTCAAAATACACTTGCTCGAAGCACTCCTCAAAATGAAGAACATCGACATTTGTGCTGTAACAGAGACCTGGTTCAAAGCAACAGAAAGCACCCCTGCACAACCAGGCTTTAACTCATTCCACACTTTTCATCCCCAGAACTTGGACCGAAGCTACAAAGGTGGTGATGTTTCCATATTCATAAAGGATGTGCACACCTCCAGACTGGTAGCCCAACATAATGCATCAGAGATACTTCAGTTGCAGCTAACATTGAGTAAGACAGCCATTCAACTTGTAGCCTGCTATAGGTCCCCAAACATGTCCCAAGAATCACACTCTACGTTCCTAAACACCCTGGAGAATATTAGGATCCAACCTAACACTCTCATAATTGGCAACTTCAACTCCCCCTCCAATAACTATTCACGTACCAATACACTTGCCCAACGTTTCCTGGAATTCATTAATTCCAATGCCCTGGACCACCTCGTTCTTACCCCCACTAGAGGTAACAACATCCTTGACCTGGTCATTACTAACATGAGCGACTGTTGCTCTACACCAATAGTCAACTCCTCTCTGGTTAGATTTGACCACAAACTAATCACCTCGGAAATCCACATGCCACCCCTACCCCCTCCCGTAAAAGTAACAGGGTTCCTATTACGTTATCAAAATTCTGAAACTTCGACCACCATAAGGTCGAACCCTTATGTTCGAAGTGTCAGAACTTTGATAATGGTAAAAAAAAAAAAAACAAAGAATAAAGTATTGCAAGCAGGAGGGGTGAGCCCCCCTGCACCCCCCACGCCTTCCGCTCTTTAAATATACCAACTCTGAGATCACACTACAGTGCAGACAGCTCTTTAAATATACCAACTCCGAGATCAGACTACAGTGCGGTAAAGGGAAATCTTCCCTTTCTGCACTGTATTGCGATCTCGGAGTTGGTATATTTAAAGACCGTGGGGGGTGCAGGGGGCTTGACCCCTGCTTGCAACAGTTAGGTAGGTTTTAGGTTTTGTATTTTTTTATTTTTTTACGTTCGTATTCTTGAAATTTCAAACATCTGAGTTCGATGTTTCAAGGATTCGACAGCGTAATAGGAACCCAAGGTAACCACCATGAAAAGCTTTTCCAAAGCTAACTTTGGGCTCCTAAAAACAGAGGTGGCTAACTTCACAGCATCCATGCAAATGGAGAATATTTGCATGACTACTGAATCATACACCAATGCACTGTACAAATATATACATAAATGCATGGATCTCGCCATACCCAACAGAACTAAGACACTGTCCTCCAAAAAAAGGAAGCCAATCTGGTGGTCCCTTGCCATAAACAAACTTTACAACAGAAGGAAGGAACTGATGTGGAATAAGGTGAAGTCCCAAGACTGGAAAAACTCCCTTATCAGCCTCAAAAAAAGTTGAGATCCCCCATCAAATTCTCTAAAGCTAGCTATGAAAATAGAATTGCAGCATATAGTAAAGACAACTACAAGGCCTTCTGTAGTTATGAAAAGAATTTCCATGGCAATAAACCAGACTTGCTCTGAGCTACTGCACAATGCTATTTACTATACTGAGCCAACGGATATTGCCAATATACTGGCTGACAGATTCAGTGCCAACTTTACCCCTTTCTCCCTCCCAAAGGACCATTCACAATACCAGTAGATTGTCAGGCACCCAATATCACTGCTGCACAGGTTACAACAGCACTGTCCAAGGCCAAGAATACAGCTTCTATGAGACCTGACAATATCCCTGGCTGTGTTCTACATGAACTACAGAGTGAACTGGCACCACACCTGTATGCCCTGTTCAATTACAGCCTCACTTCAGGCTCTGTCCCTACCAAATGGCACACTGCTACAGTCATCCCTCTCCACAAAGGAAGAGTGACTACAGACCCTGGGAACTATCACCCTATTACCCTGATGAGTCTGATATGCAAAGCTATGGAACGCACCATCATGGATCTAATAAGCAAAGATATAAGGAATCTCCAAACTGTGGATCCCACACAGTTTGGTTTTATGAAGGGTATATCATGGCTGCTGTACCTGGTCAACTTCTTTGAGTCAGTCACCAGAGCTGTGGATGAAGGCAAAGTGGTTCATACAGCCTATCTTGATCTGGTCAAGGCCTTTGATACCATTACCCACTCAGGAATCATAGTAAAACTCACTAAGCTAGGCATCAACCCCTATATCTCTAGGTGGGTTGTAAACTGTTTCACAGATAGAACCCACAGTGTGAAAGTAGCTGACACCAAGTCAGACTGCTGACCAGTCACAAGTGGAGTCCCACAGGGTTTGGTCCTGGGTCCTTTCCTGTTTGGTATCTACTTTTCTGACTTCTAGGCCAACACAAAGGGACTCCAAAGTCTGCAGACAATTGCAAGTCTGGAGCTATTATTAACTCCCTAGGTGATGTTGACATCCTGCAGAAAGGCCTCACTGAGACAAACAACTGATGTCAGAACCATGGCCTTAAGCTCAATGCCAAAATCAGCCCCTTTGGGAAAAATGTGGTTCCCATGAATTATCACATCGGTGGTAGTCCACTGAAACAGAAGGCATTATAGGAGATCTGGGAACACAGGTTGACAGCAGCCTCTCTTTTAACCACCACATTGCCACTGTAGTCGGAAAGTCCTTCTATGTGGCACATCTCATTACTAAGGGTTTTGCATCCAGGAAGAAAGAGGTCATTGTCTTCCTCTACTCTTCCCTCATTAGGTCAGTCATCAAGTACAATGCCCCATTTGGCATGTACCTCACTACACACCTGCAAGAACTGGAGAGGCTGCAAAAGTACCTCACAAAGATGACCCCAGGCCTTAAACAGTTCTCCTATATAGACAGACTCAAAATACTCCAACTATTCTCTGTCTCATATTGCCTACTTAGAGGTGATGTCTGCTTGACTTACAAAACCATGTCTGACCCAGCTCTGTTAGAAATGCTACATCTAAAGAAATCCCAATCCCTCTGCACCACACAATGCAGAGACCTCAACCTCATTACCACAATCAACAGAACATGCTGGAGGGACAGGTTCATAACACAGAGACTGCTCATGCTATGGAATAGACTTCCCATACATGTCAAACAGAGCACCTCACTGGCTCTCTTCAAGAGAAATATTGATGAGTGGATGGAAAATAGAAAATTCACCCTGGGGATCACTCCAGTGGCAATACTTGACAGAGGTACTGGGAACTAATGTCAGGTGGCACGATGCCAGGATAATCCTATGGGCTAGGCTTGTAAAGGCTCCAGGACCATTAGCCTAGTGCACACCTATCTATCTATAATGTTGGGTGGCATGATGCCAGGGTAATCTTATGGGCTAGGGTTGTAAAGGCTCCAGGGCCATTGGCCTAGTACACACCTATGAACCTATGATAGTATGTAAGATGCCTATAAAGTGAGAATGTGCTGAAAAGGTACAACCCAGGCTATCATGGCTAGTCTACAATGAGGGTAAAATCTGGTGCCCCAATGCTTGTTTATGTACCACATCATTGTGGTGTTTTCTGTTAACTCTTGAAGAGGTCCTGGTTACCATAGATCACTGAGAGAGTTGAGAGCATTGCTAAGTACCAAAAAGTTTTTTTCTATTCCAAAATCCTGCACTTTTATCCTCATAGACACTTATCCCCGTGTAAAGTCTGAGGCATCTGTTGTGATTGACTATGCTGGCACTGAATGGGAAAAAAGGAAATATGGATTCGGAGACATTTGTTTTTTCCACGAAAATCTTCCTTTTCACAAACCCCAAAACTAGAATCTGAAATGTCAGAGGATGTTAATGTTGGGACTATACAGATTTCAGGTATCACTGGAGTTTTCTCATGTGGAGTCTTGCAAGAAGTGTCATTAGTTACTTACCACAATTGCCACAGGTTTTGTCACAGATTGATATAACAGTCTAACAATTATAGCATTATAATTATAATATACTTATCTATGAAAATATTATTATTTGATATAATTATATATGTTATTATATTATATATAATTATATTACTGACTATTAAATCCATTTAGCCTGATAACAGATATAAGGATATAACAACCAGCCAGCTTCCAAAGTTTCAGGGCAACCTCCACATGCCCAAAATGTCAAGCAGCTTGAGCTGAGCTGATTAAAAGACAAGTTTATGTGCAAAGCCCTTCAGAGCTTTCCTGCCAGCATAGAGATGGAGGCTGAACCCTGAAAGGACAATGATAGGAATAACAAAAAATAAAGTTCCACACCCTGGCATAAAAAAACACACCAGAAAATAAGTTGATGGAGGGAAGGAACAGCTACTGCAGCAGTAATCATTCTAACATCTACTGTTATGGTCAGTTCAACTTACTCAACTCTACTATGTTTTTCATATTGGGTAGATTACCATAGTTAACTATATTTGGGAAGAAGAAAGAGATGGGTCCAGAAGTTCCTGGATAATGGTAGTAGCAAGGGTTGCTCTAGTCCTAAAGAAGGAATCAAGCTTATAGTGTTTTGTAAAAGCATGCGCAGAGGACCAAGTAGCAGCTTCTTGAATACTTACAGAATTCAACCCTGTTCCAAAAAGCCATAGATGAAGTCAAGGCCTTGGTAGAGCGGATCTTGACCTGTCTGGAATAGATTTGTCATGGTGAGTATAACAAGAGATAATAGCCTTAGAAAAACATTTGGAAACAGTCTGTTTTGACAGAGGCTGTCCATTCTGCCATCACACGAAATGAGTAATTAAAAGATCTGAAAGATTTAGTTTTGTCAAACTATTACCTTCTTTGTCTGTAGACATCTAAGGTACAGAGTATCTTTTCTCCCTTATTTTTAAGTTCAAGAAAGAAAGAAAACAGGGAAATGGAAAATTTGACTTAAAGTAAATTTGGATACCACTACAGGCATAAAAGGAGGATTAGTTCTTGAAAAAATCTTCAACCTATGGAAAATTAGATAGGGTCGACTCACCATGAAAGATAGCAACTCAAATAGTCTTCTTGTAGAGTTCAGAGCAATCAGTAAAACTGTATTCCATGTTAAGAACCTCAATTCAGCCAGATTAGCAGGTGCAAATGGAGTATGTATTAGCTTCTCTAATACAAAATTAAGATCCCAAGGAAGGACCATTGATTTACTAGGACACCTCTTATGCACAACTCTTTCAAGAACATTTTGACATAAAACTGCCTTGAAAGGGGAGGATCCATGAGCAGACATGCTGAAATAGCCAATACATAAATCTTGATGCAGGAAAAAGAAAGGCCATATGATAGTAACCCACACAAATATTGTAAAACCAGGGAACAGCTAGCCTTGAATGGACAATGGCTATATTGTTGGCACCAATTAGAAAACTTTTTCCATTTAATAATATATGCTTTTCTAGTTGCTGGCTTTCCTGCCTGTATTGGTACCTGTTGCACATCCTCAGAAAACAGGTGCCTAAAAGGAATTAAGACCCGATCATCCAGGCAGTCAATTGAAGATGACTGATGTTGGGGTGTATACACAGGTACATCAATCAAGTACAGATGCAGGTTAAAGAGATAGAAACTGAAGTTATGGAATAACTGTGAAGTGAAGGATCTAGTGTAGAAAATCTTACTATGCTAATTTCACAACATGTTGGCACAGTGAGCCCCCAGATTAAGGAGAAACAGATGGAACAGGAAGCATCTGATCAGTTTCCACATGAAGCTACTTTGGAGCCTTCAGTAGTTCAGTTAGAAATGCACATCAAGGGAAGGAACATGAAATTGTGACAACTCTGATACAGTCAATGTTGTGGAGAGATAGGCCAGTGAGTTCCCATATGAAACAGCAATGGATGTTGCAGCTGAAGAGAATATATCATAGGAAAATGTTCTGCATCTTTCTGTAGAATGTCTGCAGGAAATGGAGAATATAGAACATGTCCTCAGTTTAGAAGAAAAAAGATTGAAGAGAAGAGTTGATTGATTTAATAAAGATGGATAGACATATTAAGACTGATGAAAGAAATAGATTACAGAAAGTCAATGTCTTCCGGCTTTTCCCAGTTAGGGATCGCCACAGCAAAACTCTGGTCTGCTCATGACTGGCAGTGGATTTTAAGGTGCCGAGTTGCCAGCCCGACGCCCAACCTTCAACGAAGGCATGTCCATTCATGCTCGCACCTACCTGCATGTCTTCAATGTCACTCGACCATGGGGTGGACATGCAGAGTCCACACAGAAGGCACTTCAGCCGAGAATCAAACGGGAGAACCTCTTGCTGTGAGGCGACAATGCTAACCGCTGCACCACCATGGCAGCTAGATTACAGAAAGTCAATAAGACCCAAAATGTTAAGAAGTCTGATAAAACAAAAGAACACAGTAATCAAGACTATTAACAGAAATTCATGTCATATAACAGAAGTTAATAGGACATATTACTATATAGCAAAATAAAAAAACATATACAGTCTTTCTACAAAAGAACAGAGCAATAACGGACAGGAAAAGAAGAAATTAAATGCTATCATAGAAGTATTGAAAAGAGAAACTATAAAGCAATTAAGACAAGAAGTGTTACAGCTAGAAGAATATAGAAGAGGGAGCACATTAACAAAAATACATAGAAACATAGATATGATAAAAGCAACATGCAGTATTAGAACAGATCAGGATCTAACGCACATTATTGCAAATAATATACTGAAGATATCTGCACAGGCAGAAAAAAACTTAGAAGGCATGCAAATAAATATAAAGGAAAAGCACAAAATAAGCAATTCTTTGATGATCTAAAAACGTTTTATAGAGAACTGTGAAACAAAGCAAAAGGAATAGAAATGCCACCAAAAAAAGAAATAAACATATTTTAAAGAAATATCTATGAAGACCCTGTGGAATATAACAGAGATGCTGAATGGACAGAAGAAGTAGAGGAAACAGTAAGATGTTTAAATGTATAGGAAATGAAATGGGTTGAAGTAACAGCCAGAGAAACTGAATCAAAATTTGGAAAAGCTCCTAACTGGAAAAATCCCAGTCCCTGATGCAGTACCTAACTTCTTGCTAAAAGTATTCACATTGTTATATGAAGACTTAGCCCTGAGTAAGAATTACTTATATGTGCACCTTGAACAGACACCAACCTGGTTAACAATGGGATGAACTATAGACCAATAACTTAGCTACAGATGATATATAAACTATATACCAGAATTAATGCTGATAGAGCAGACATATTGTCATTTAGAAAAAAAAACTCAATCATGGCAAAAGAACAAAAGAATAGCAAAAAGAAAGTCATATGAAACAAAGGCTCATTTATTAAATAAAGTCATAATGGTGAATTGTAAAAAGGGGAAGAATCTAAGTATGGTATGAACATATTACAAAAAAGCATTTGACAGCATCCCACATTCACTGATAAAGGACTGCTTAAAGATGTATAAGATACACCTACATTGATTAATTACATTACAGTGACCATGAAACATTGGAAACCACTTTGCAGCTAAGCCATGATAAAGGGCAAATTATTATCCCAGGGATAAAATTTAACATGGGGTTATTCCAGAGTGACTGTTTGTCGTAGCTGCTCTTTCATCTTGCTCTTAACCCATTAAGCAATTGTTAAAATGTGTACCTGGTTTTTGCCCCCCCCCCAATATATTTTGGCTTTTTCCAGATTTCTTGTGCTGCAAAGTTAAGGGATACATTTGAGTGTCGAATGGAGTTTACAAGGAAATGAAAGCTTCAGGGGAAGGGAAGTTTAGTGCTGCTTATGCCAAGCCTGCTTACATTATTAGTAGCACAATAGGTAGTGTACTTGCTTTTGATGCAGAAGGCTGTGGGTTATACTTCCACAGAATGTAGATGGATTACTGTACTGCGTTGTACTTTTAAAGGTGGTGGATGTTGCAGTTCTGAGAATGTCCTCCTTTGAAGGAGATACCAAGTAACTATGAACCTGTTGGCTAACTAGTGCAATGCAAGCTTGACTGGAATTAAATCATCATCATCAAACCCCCTTTTTTTTCTGATTTTCTACATGGGGTCTGCTGTTGCTTGTCAGCTTTCAACATCTCTCTCGACTCAATGCAGTTCATTTTAATGTTATAAAAGACAACTGTAGTTAAGTTTTATACAAGTTCAAAGCTTGATACATATTAAAATATTTAACTCATTCACTCCATTGGAGCTCAGGAAGTTTGCTCTGTAACTTCCAATGGGCGGAGCCTAAGCCTTTTGACAGAATCAAATTATATCCTCACATTTCAAACAAATGTTCACATTTCTGGAAACCTAGGGTTATGAAAGGAGTATAAATGACAAGGTCTTCAGGACAAACTGTTTTTATAGTGGTAGTATTCTTTAGGTTCTAGGTCTTAAACCAAATTTTATAAGTCACAGTACACAAGGTCTTCTTCATTTGGCTTTTCCTGGTTAGGTGTTGCCACAGTGGATCATCTGTCCGCTCATGATTGGCAGTGGAGTTTTACAGTGTCGAGTTGCCAGCCTGATGCCCAACCTTCCACAGAAGGCACACACATGCACACACTCACACCTAGGGCCAATTTAGAGTGTCCAATCCACCTACTGCATGTCTTTTGGGATGTGGGAGGAAACCCACATGACCACAGGGAGGACATGCAGACTCCACACAGAAGGCACCCCAGCTGAGAATTGAACCAGAGAACCTCTTGCTGTGAGGCGACAATGCTAACCGCTGCACCACCGTGGCCGCCCAAGTCACAGTAAACAAGGTAACTATTACATTTGTAATATTTTGTACGCAACTTACAATATGTCAGTAACCATTCAAGTTACACACATACTGTCAGCAGCACTTTATTCATCTACATGAGAGCTTTCATATGAGGCTAAGGAGTTCTGTCTGTGTTACTTGGCTGTTTTGATATTTAGAAAAATGTGAAAATGCAATCTATATAAATCAATTTCCTAAAAAACAACAGTTCATTTCTATTTACCTGCACTAGACAGAGGTCAAATATTAATGCAGTTGAGTTTGCCATTGTGAAAGCTTTAACATGAAATCTTTTAAAGCATAGCATGGTTCTGGAATTATTGATGCAAATATGAACAAGCAATATTTGACGCCTAGAGGCGTTAGTAAGAGTTAACTGATGATTCACCTGGAGGCGTCACTCAGATGTAATGAGTTAAAGCACTATTCTGGTTATATTTTGTGTTTAATATTTTGCTGTTCTTCAATTTTTGTTTGACCACTGGTATCCCACAATTCCATTCGAGTGGGTGGGTTACATAATTAGATATGCAAATTGTATGCAAATTCGATACTAATCAGCGTATCGATTTTTGGCCAGTTGTACCTACTCTTTTTGGGCTTTGTCCAGATTTTTGATGTGTCCAGGTTGAGAAGTATGGTCTACTTAACAAATTAGATCATGGTTAGAGTTTGGCCCCCAAACAACAATAAAGTATAAAGGCTTTTCATCTTCTTTATGGATGATTTAAAACTGTATAGTTCATCAGATGAGGAGCTGAAAGCAAAACTGGAACTGGTCAAAACTTTTTCAGGTGATAGAAGACTGTCATTTGGTCTTGGTAAATGTGAAAAAGCAACATTTAAAGCAGGAAAGCAGCAGCGACAAGAAAATATCCTTTTGGGACAGGAATGTGATAAAAAGGAACTTGAGCAGGAGGGAGAGCATCAATATTTGTGAGCTGATAAGGATTGACAATAAAACATAAACAAATGCAAACAAAACTCAGTAAAAAATATTTTACAATTTAATACTGAAAACAGCCCTGACATCTATGAACAAAGTCCAAGCTATAAATCAGTTCACTCTTCCTGTTTTGACTTACAGTTTTGGTCGTGACTGACTGGCCCCAAAGGGTACTGGATTAGTTGGACCGGAAACCAAGAAAAATACTTCATGCTTATCAAATGATATATATAAAAAAATCAGTGTATACCAACATTATCTATTCCTTGTTCTAAAGGAGGTATGTGCCTCCATGAAATTGATTACATGTATAGCTGTGCAATGATAGGACTGCATATCTATCTGCTGATCTCATCAGATCCAAACACAGTAAAAATTTTGAAATACGAAGACAACAAATTTAAGATGACTTCCCTTCTTAGTTTAGCAGAAACGTATCAGTGTCAAGCAGGAATGGAAACTATACCAGAAATAGACAAAAATCAGGCAGCAACTTAATGTGCCAAAAACAAAAAGAAAGCTCCTTGAACAACCTCATATCAATCAGGTTCTGGTGCAGGAATGGTTAAGAAGAGGAGAATTTAAAGCAAAAAGATGAGAAGTTAATATCAGTAGCCGAGGATAGTAGTCTATGTACAACTTGGTTTACAAAGTCCATTGAACATGTGGGTAAAACAGAGGAATGCAGGTTCTGTAAAACAGAACTGGAAACAGTCGCACATCTTGTTGCTGGGTGTGATGCACTAATGACAGAGGACCTATATACTGAAAGACATAATAATGTGGCAAGTGAAGTCTGTTGCATTGGGGATTGTGCAAACATTACAATAGTGAAGCAGCCGGGAAGCAATGGAAACAAGAGCCACAAAGCATTACAGAGAATGATAGTGTATATCACATGGGATCACCCCTTGCCAACAGTTCAAAAAGTAGGTGCTAGAAAACCAGATATAGTAGTCCATGAAAGGAAGACAAAAGTAGCATTAATCACTGAAATTGTTGCACCCGGTGATTCGTGTCTTAAGTACAGAGAGACACAAAGTCATAAAATACCAGGATTTGCAGGCAGAAAGGAGGGCAGTGTAGAAGGATATCCAGACAGTTCCAATAATAATATGAGGAATGGATCTATTTAGATGTGCAACCAACACATGTAAATGTGTATGAATTGCAGAAGGAGTCAGTTCTGGGCACATTGCAGGTGCTGCAAAGTGCACTTTTGGCTAGCACCAAAGATTGAAACAATGCTAATTTCATGAACTTTAGTCATACTTTGACTTGGGAATGGGGTCCATTTCCATCATGGTATTAGAAACTCAAAATACTTTGAGAAATGTTATTTAATTATTTACATTTGTTTACCGGGAAAGTCTGACTGAACACATGTACGTTTTCAGCGGAGGCCCAGGGAGACAAGCTCCAGATTAAAGACATAGTCAGTCAAATAAGAACAATGGTATATACAGACAGGTCAGGCAGAACAATATTAATCATTTTCAGACAGTACATGGTTACAGGTTCATGACACTATATAACAGTTCAGAAGCATGACACATTTATCAACATGCAGTATTTTAGTACACATATACATTCAATATGTTAAGGTTGCACCTGAAACAGAGACCAAAGATGGGCATTTTATGGTTGTATTTTGGCATGGTGAGTAACAAGATTTGACGTATGGATACATTAGGAATGATTGATTATATGCCCTTTTTACCCAGGGGTGACACAGCAGCATAGCCAGTTGTTCATGAGGTTGACTTTCAGGACTTTTTTTAAATTGTGTAGTGGAGTTATTGGATGTTAGATGGCCAGGTAGTGTATTCCAGGGTTTGGAAATAGAGTGGCTATAGAGAGGTTTCCCTCCCTCATTATTATGTTTGGTGACTTCTAGGAGGCTTTGGGTGCTAGATCTCAAGGTTCTAGTTGTGGTATAAGGAAGTATGAGATTTTGGAGAGCTGGGATTTTGTCAGAGTACTAGTATAACTTGTGTGCTAGTGACAATTGATAAAGTTGAAGTAACCGAGGGATCTCCAGCCAGTTTAGCTTTTTGAGAGAATCAAAGTAATGTGTTCTATATGAGGATTCAGTAGCAAATCTCACTATCTTATTATAACAGGATTCTAATTTGTTTTGGTCAGTTTTACGAAGGTTAGTTAGAGTTGGGGATGCATAGAGGAGGGTGGATAGTGGATGTGGCTTTGCTATTGTAGTTTTAGAGTGCTTTGGGAGAAATTGCTTGTTGCGAAAGAGCAGTCCTAGTTCTTTGTGAACTTTCTTGATATTTTGGGCAATGTGCAAGTCAAATCTTAGGTGACTGACTATTTCAACACCTAAAAGTTTGGTGGGGGTAGTTGGGGTGATTACAGTTTTGTTATTGGAGATTATAGAAAATTTATCAGTTGGGGGGAAGGATCTATATGGGCTGAAATAGAGTAATTTAATTTTATTTGGTTTAAGAATAAGCTGGCGGTTAGTGAATCAGGAGTCAGCTAATGAAAAGCAAGCTTGTGTTTTGGACTGGAGGTCATCTAGTGTGTGGGTGGCACATATGATGGTGGTGTCATCTGCATATTGAATAACCAAGGCCTTTGGTGTGGAGGATGAAAGTTGATTGGTGAATAGAGAGAAGAGCAATGGGCCTAAGATGGAGCCTTGAGGGAGCTGTAAGGATACTGGCAGTAGGGAAGATCGTTAATTCTGCCATTTTACTGCCAGCTGATGATCTGATAGGTAGTTCCTACACCAGGTGATAGAGGAGATATTCAGGTTTAGGGTAGAGGATGTATTGAGGAGTTTATTTTGGTTTACCATATTGAAAGCTTTAGCTAGATCTAAAAATATGGCTGAGACTAGTTTTCCATTATTTCTATGGTGGTTAAGGGTATTAGTGAAGGAGATGAGTGCAGTGGTACAGCTATGGAAGGGTCTGAAGCTGTGTTGATTTTTAGATAACAGATTGTTTTTTTTTATAAGGTAATCCATGCACTGAGTGTGTATGACTCTTTCTAGTATTTTGATAAGGGAGATAAAATAGCAATAGGGCAATTAAATTAAATTAAATGTCCAAGTCTCTTCTTTCAAGCATTTTGGTTACTGGTTAGACTTCTCACATGTAAAAAAATAATCCCCTGCTTTTCTAGGCACAAAAAATCCCATTAATTTACCAGATCTATGATAGGGAAAGAAAACATACTCCCTCAACTCAAATTCAGCCTCCCTCTTATATCAGCATCCTATACTAAAAACACCACTGTTATTCAAACACTAGGAAACAAAATATGTAGATTTATTACAAAGAACCCAAGAAATGAGCAAAACCTTTTAACACTAAAAAGGCAAACTGGCTCATAGTTAACCAAAGAACAGACTTACTTTTAGAATCACAACTGTTCAAACTTCTACATGAAAATATATTGCCTCCTTTAAGCTCAAAACTAATAAGAAATGCTCTTGCGTACAGCCTAAGAAACTTGAACCACTCAGACCCTAAAACACAAATTCCATGCTCCAAGTTACATCTCTCTGAGCACGTATTCTCAGTTCTAAGGCCCAAACTGTGTGAGTTCTTCTCACCCGAAATTAAAATTCATCTTCTTATTCCAAGTTCCATTTCCCTACTAAAATCACATTTAGTTATTCAAGCAGAATGTAGCAGTTACCCTCAGGTCACATCACTTAAGTCTGCTTTAACTCGTCTCCACTGTAGCTCAATCACTAAGACCCTTTCCACCCAAGCAGAGTGCCACCATGCTTACTCAGGTCATGTTACATGAACCCTGCAGCTCTCTCATACAGCCCTTTATCCCTGTCTCATCCTTCCTTATCTCATCTTGTCATTCCCTTACTTACTGCCTGTCATTCATTATACTTGCCTTTTCCCTCCTCATCTATCTCACACTTTCTCTCCTTTCTACTTCTCTTCCCTCTGCATACCTCTCACCTTTTCTCTGTTTTCTCCCTATGGTATCTTTTCTTGTAACTATTCTCTCTTTCGCTTCTTCAAATGCTGTTATCCATGTAGCATACCCCCATCTCAGTCATTATGAATACATCTTATCCAAAAGCTCTGCTAAGCATAATTTCATTTTTCCATTCAGTTTTGACATTGTAAACTGAGTTTTGAACTATATGTTGTAGTATATTCTTGTATCTGTAAATATGCATATATATTTATATTTAGCATATCCTTGTATCTGTAAATTGTTTTTTTGTCACTTCTTATTTAATCCTATTTACCCAGTCTGTTCCTGCAAATGGCCCAATGAAATTGGTGCTCTTCCCCAGTAAACAAATATAAAAATAAATAAATAAATAAATAATAACTACATTTCTCAAATTTATAGTATACAAGACAACCACTTCTTCTTAACCTCTATACTTTCTAACTCTAAACCTAAAAAGTGGTTAACAAATGAGTTAAAATATATCCTCAGTCTCTGTTTTGAATCCTGGCACTGCTGGAAATCTAATACTGCTCCAGAAAACAGGGAGCAGTATACAAATCTAAGGAACCTTAAACTGTTACTATGTATCCAAAGCATTACTTTACTATTATATTGTTTTATTGCCATTTATGTATTATTGTACTCTGGTCAATTTTTGACCAAGGGCTGAGACTGAAACTGGTCAGATTTGATCAGTGCTCTTTCCTGGTAAACACATTCAAATAAATAAATAGCTAAATAAATATATGTATTAAAAGTAACATCTATAAATGAGATTCACAAAACGTATTTTGGTTGCTAAACAGAAGTATGTGGCATGCCTCTCTAGCAACATGAGTTGAAATACTCCAGAATCAGTATAACTATTATAAAAGTTATGACTCAAAATGTATTTTATAAGTGATGTGAGCAGAGGCTACTAAAATAGCTTCAGTAGTGATTTTTTGGAAAAGACCTGAAAATTAAACTATAATTTTAGCAGGGATCTAAAGCAATCCCTGTATAAACACACACTGACACACACACACACACACACACACACACACACACACACACACACACACACTGTATGACCTGAGGCTCTTCAGATTAATTCCACTGGGAATATCCGGCAGATATCAAAAAGTATATAAAGTCTGGAATCTGAAAGCACAAACAACACGTTACTACTTATAGTTAGTTCAGATTAAAACACATCAGGACCAATTATTTCTAATCTGTTCAAAAAATGTAATCTATTTTACTGTTGTATTATTTACTGATTTAATTCTGTAAACCAAATGGGTGATGTAGGCCAAAGACCCATAGCAGCAAAGTTATCTAATTTTACTTTTATCAGAATGATTCGATAAACTCATTTTAAAAGAGGCAGAAACTAATCCAACAAAATTTTTCAACCATTAATTGTACCTGGGAAGGCAACAAGAGTTTCAATGATTTTTTTTCTAAATTTAGCCATAATTTGCAGAATTTATTTTGTTCTTTTCATTCACACAGAGAACTACAATAATTTTATTCAGATAAAAAAAGTTGCTCCTCAGCAAGTCATGCTGTCAACCATATTTCCAAATATGGAAAACTATTATGTAATCTCATAACATTAAAGACGTGGTGTAGTTTTTCCATTCTAGGTAGCCAAAGAGTTAACTGGAAGCTAGTTGAGACTTTTTCCAAAAACTGGCCCAGAAAGTATTACACAGGCATAAATATACAAAGCTTCAATCAAAGCTTGGTCTCTGGCCTGGAGAACAACTTTCTTTCTCTTTTTTCCTTTAGCTTCACAAACTGTTATGTATTCTGTGGTTGTCCTCACCATCTCTTGGCAGTTAACAACTGTCTACTTTATGAAGCCATGTATCCTGCTTACATCTGTTGAATCTATGCACCCTTTGTACTTTTGTAATGGAGTGTGCACCCAGAGAGGAAGTTGATACGCTTTAGGGATGTGGCATCTAGGCTGCTGGCACCCCATAGTCTTTGTTTATCGTGCTGTTCTTTTCTGCATGTACTACATGTAAGCCTTATGTTGGATTTTTGGATGAGATTGTTTAGTTAAGGATATATATATATCCATCAGCCTACTGCATTTAATCTTTGTGCAAAAACCTCTCACTTAAACCATTTATTACTTTCCAGTAATTCATGAACAGCAGTGTATCAAGTGCTGTGGTTGGCTTTGAAAGAAAATGACAGTTTCACATCTCACACAATATTACTTTCATGAAAGTTTGTTTTTTAATATATCTTTTTAGTATTTATTAAGAAACTAGCAATCAGTCTTTTATGTATTCTGATTACTCTGCTGGTAAGCAGAACATTGAATATTTAAACAAAATCACACAGCCAGATTAAGTCACTTATATAGTTTTAGTGAAACAGAAAGAAGTAGATCCAAAACAGGATACAGGAAATTCCCTGATTATTTTATAAAGTCCCACAGGGGTCTTCTGTGTCCTTTATCAACACCAAATGAGATAAACACACCCTTTCTTTGAGATTACATACACATTTGACTAGCAAATATTGTTAAATGCATTGTGTATGCATTCATAATGCTTTCTGTTTTCAAACTTGTCTCTACTTGATGTAGATGAAGTTTAATTTTCCAAGTAAATGGGTTTTTCTTTGTGTGTGGCAGTGGCAGAGTATCTGCAGGACTTGCTTTAGGTTTTGTAATTCACAGAGAAAGAAATTATAACATTTATGCCACTAATGTACTATAGGACCCACTGCGAGAGAATGGTGGTGGTTACAAGTAATGCATAGTTTAGCATTTGACAGATATAGTATTACTATGATGCTCAGCTGCTGTGCATATGGCACGTGCATAAAATTAGCAGTTATGTTTTATATTTCATATTTCAGTCTTTCTTAGGCATACAGATTGTGCAGATAATGTGGGATGCTGCTGAATCATTTTATGTTAGATAAAGTTTGATGATGTAGCAGCTCCGTGTTCATTCTTTTTTGTTATATGAAGATATTATGGATCCTGCAAGTGCCATCCATGTATCTTGAAACAAATATTTTGAAACTAAAATAATCATTAATTCAAGAGGGTTATTGGCAAGCTCCACAGTCAGGCACAAATACTGAAATTTATAGTGATGAAAACTGAAGACATCTTGATCATAAACTTTCATTTAAAATGACATCAGATGAGGCTGCCACCATCACAACGATAAAACTGACACATTAAAACTTCTGAATTCTATTCTGTTAAAGCCTGAATTACAAGAAGTGGAGGGAAGGCATGCGATTGACTACTTATTAGAAAGTTGTGTTCACATTGTAAAAGCAAAGTTCAGAGAGCAGTACTTCATTTACCTTCTGGAATTGGGTGAAGGCGTAATCCCCTGAGACTATTACAATAGAAGGGCAGTAGGCATATATTAGCAAATGTAAACAAATAAATAAACACAATGACTCAAGCCACTGCACACTGTTTATTTGCCAACTTTTAATACAGTAAAGCTTCAAAACAGTAAAAATGAACTGAGTATAAAAGTCAATGCATGCTGAAAAAAGAATAAGGAAAATTCATAACATTAAAATGTTTAAACAGCTGTGAAAATGCAAAGGCTGGCACAGAAGCACAAAGATGAAATAGCAAAAGCAGTAGAATATGCATAACAGTTAAAAAACATAGTGCAGGCTGAAGAGAATGGACAGAAAAACTAAAATGTGAAAGCAATCTGTCATGCACACATACATAAGTAACTAACTGTAATACTAGTAAGGAACAAAGGATCTAGGTAATAAAGGGAAGCAAGATTAATAAAACTTCAGTAGCAGAAATGAGTGAGGATTGTTACATATGCAAATGATGGCATTACACATGGTACAGTGATTCATAACCATAGATAGATAGACAGATATCGATGGTGATATTTATAGATAGATAGATATACCTAAGTATAAATGTGCTGCCCTCACATGAGTGGGATGCATGGATTGGATACCCCAGTGGACATGAAGGTCTATGCAGCATTAAGCATGTTGCCATGGAGATCTTTCAGCTTAGGGCCATGTTAAGAGATTGACACTAATCTAATACCACTAATACCATACCAGTTCCTTGACATGGTCCTGCAGGATATGGAAGAACATTTGTAGTTTCTATGGGCAGCAGAAAGTCGAACCGCCACTATGAGGGCATTCTATAACATAGTCCATTTCGTTGATATTCTGTTGCCACTGACAGTACCCACTTTACCATCAAAGCTCTATATGCAACACATAATGTCTGGTATGTCAACTGGAAGGGCCTCTACTCTACCAACTGTCAGGTGGGGTGCACTTCACAGAGTGTTGTATACAACGTGTCTGTGCACTGTTCAGGTGGTGCCTATGATTCCCACATCTGGCACATATGTGAATGCTACCAGCATTTCCTTCAAGGTGATATTGCACAGTGTCATTTAGTTGGTAGATGCACACATTACTGTTTACAGAGCTCTGATTTGTTTTTCCCATTGGTACATGTAGCAGGCTGCTCATAATGATGTCTACTATTGTTTGCAGCAGATGATGTAGGGTATGCTTTGAAACCATGGCTTATGACCCCTATCTTATGTTACTAGACTATAGCAGAGATGGCATATAACATCACACTGCTGCAGGTACAGAACATCACAAAATGTGTGCCCAGACTCCTGAAGATACACTTTCTCTGTTTAACTATGTTTGATGAAGTATTGCAGTATGCTGTATGCTGAGAAAGTGCAACAATTGTCTAATCACACATTTGATGATATCCTGCAGTCAGCTATACTTGGTGTGCACCATATCATACAGTATGGCAGTGTGCTTTAGATATAGTAGGGGTGCAAGACAGCACTGCCTGACGCAACTGTGACAGCAGCTGTGGAAGAGTCAGTGGCAGAAGCAACCTATTCAAGGCAGGGGTGGGGGCAATAAATCGTATCGCTAACAAAGAAGTAGCATCTGTGCCATGATTATGGGCTATAACAAGGATAACATAGAATAAAATGGAGGCAGCAACATACCCAAGATGTGCATTACAGTGCATTGACTGGTCACAATAAGCATCCGACATTACCTTACCTATATAAGCCAGAGTGGTGAGAATAGTCATCATCATTTGTACAAGTGGGGTTGGGCAGAGTGAAAGGACGGAGTATTGTTACCGTAGGGGCAAAAGTTATAGTGTCATGAATGGAGAACAGCAAAAGTCATCCCTCTGCACAAAGGTGGATCATCTACAGACCCTGGAAACTACAGACCTTTAAGTCTGACAAATCTCATATGTAAAGTCATGGAAGGAATTGTCATGGAAATGATCAAGAATGACATAGGAAAACTCCAGACACTGGACCCAACCCAGTTTGGTTTCATCAAGTGCAGGTCATGCCTACTCAGCCTGGCGGACTTCTGTGAGAAGGTCCCCAAAGCAATGGATGAGGGCAAAATGGTTTGCAGTGCCTACCTTTACCTGGCCAAAGCATTTGACACAATATCCACTCAGGCATTGTTGACAAATGCAAGAGGTTAGGTACAAATCCTTATTTCACCTGGTGGATATCCAGCTAGTTCACAGACAGAACCCAGGAAGTTAGAATCGGGGAGTCCACCTTTACAAAGAGGCCAGTCATAAGTGAAGTCTATCAGGGATTCGTCTTGAGACTTCTGCTTTCCAGGATTTACTTCTCTGAAGTCAAGGTCAGTCCCAGTGGCCACTGGCTGACTAGATGTGCATATGATTGCAAATTAGGAGCTGTCATTGAATCCCTCACTGACACAAATGTTCTCCAGGAAGGGCTGACAAACAAATAACTGGTTTCAGAGCCATGGACTAAAACTAAATGCTAAGAAATGCATAATAGTATCCACTCCTGGTAACTGCCATATTGACAATACATCCCTAAGAGTTGACCCAGTAGTCAGGGATTTGGGGACACAGATAGATAGTAATCTAGCCTTTGATCATCACGTGTCTACAGCAAGGAGGAAATCATTCTCTACTATACGACTTATAAACAAAGGTATGGTATATAGGTCCAAGGAGGTCATTGTTCCACTGGATTGAAGATTCATCAGACCTATCATTGAATACAATGCCCCCTTTGCTATGTACTTAACCAGGCATAAACAACAATTGGAACATCCACAGATGTTCC
Source organism: Protopterus annectens (assembly GCF_019279795.1). Taxonomy (NCBI): domain Eukaryota; kingdom Metazoa; phylum Chordata; order Ceratodontiformes; family Protopteridae; genus Protopterus; species Protopterus annectens. Next base: position 1,861,197,318 of record NC_056739.1, read on the forward strand.
TTACTAAAAGAATGCAGGGCAAAAGTAACATTTCCTATGCAGACCGCCTTAAGGCCCTCTCCCTGTATTCTGTCTCCTACAGGCTGTTGAGGGGTGAGCTATGCCTGGCATGCATACTATTGTCAGGCCATACTCTGATGGATCTCCTGCATATCTGCAATACAAACAGCATCAGAATTACCCATGCTAAAGATTTAAACCTTGCCTATTACATAAATAGGACCTGCTGATGAGACAGGCATGTATCCCAGAGACTACTGCTTTTCTGAAACAGGTTCCCCATCCATGTGAAGCAGAGTTCCTCCCTAACCCATTTCAAGTGTAACTTGTACAACTGGATGGGGAACAGGAACTTCCTCCCTGATTTGGCACCAGTGTCTCTAATGGACAAATGCAGCTTGTAAATGGTTCATCTCCCAGGCCCCTGCTTGTAACTGTTTTATCTCCCAAGCCCCTGCTTACACTTATCAAGGTTACCAGAACTTGTCAAAGATTTGGGATGCAGGGCTAGGCTTAAAAAGGCCCTTTTGGTCATTAGTCTAGTAAACATCAATGAACCTATGCACCTATGAACCTATAATGGAGGTAGATATGATAGTCATGCAGGTGAGAATCAGGTAGAGGGGAATTAAAGACCACACCTGTCAGTGTGGGGTATTAGTCTCATGTTATGAATAATTGTCTGGGACACCTTGCAACTCTGTAGTTTCTAAGCTGGAGTCATATTGTTGGAGAGATAGCAAAGAACTTTGAGACCATGTTTGGGAACCCCACTATGGCCCCAACGTTGGAGAGGAAATAGGTTGATGGCATTCATGACTTAGATTGCCACAATTTGGCACCATACTCAGTAAGTGAACAGGAGATGGGAAAGGTATGGTGCTGCAGGACCCAGAACAGCTGGCCTGGGAGGTATCCTTGGGGTAGCTCCAGATGAGCATCATCTATGGCTGTAAGAGTTGCCATGTCCTGGGTTGGAAGCAGCCATGGCCAGTAGTGAAAGTGATGCAGCCTCCATAAAAGTATGCACCCATCTACTATGCATAGTACAAGAGCAGTGCTTGTCTTTCTGCCATGCACCTGGCCCTCATAGAGTCAAGGTGGGCATTTCCCAGTATCATCATGGATGCACCAATGGATTACAATTGGGCCACCACCACTCTCAGCTGGCATGTGCTCCAGGTCCCTATATACCATGTCACTCTACATATGGCACTAGTCATCCTGCAGTTCCTGTAGCAGTTGCATATCTACATGCAGGTCACATAGTGCACTCACTTTCTCTGTCAATGGTGTGCATACCAGCCTTTTGTGTCTGGTTCACTCACCTGTGCATCCTGCTTTTAAAGCCAAATATGGTACTCAGGTAAAGAAATTACCTAGAATCACAGTAGTGATGATGGATGCCTATGTGTTTCTTCTTTATGGTAGATGCATGTACATAAGAGGCAGTGTAGTCCACTGAAGCTGTCCGTGATGATGACTTCTTTGTAGCCTGGTCAGGGGGAAAATAGAGAGGATGCCTAGTGTTAAACACAAGTGATGCCATAGGTTCAAGCTAGCCCTTCACCATCACCTCAGATATGAAGAATGTATGCGTGCCCACTAATGTTACTGTTGATAACAGCACCACTGTGCTGTTAGACTGTGCAATGTGGATGGAACCCATATCATCAGGTACAGATGACCCTCCACAAGTAGCAGAGTTGAATTGGGGGCAATTCACACCCTTAGCAATCACCCATTTTGTACCCAACTCAACTTACCCATAGTAAAGGGGCAAAAACTGTACGTAGCTCTAGGTAAACAGCTACTGCTTTGCAAATTTCTTTTTTCCTTTTTTTTTCATACAGCACCTGCAGCAAATAGTTAAATTTGTTCATTGCCCTCAGGTGATGATATGTAGGTAATAATTTAATTAATTTAAACAATTAAAATGTTGACTGTGGCTTCTTAAATTATTGTTAGATCTTTCACTCTCATTGGCATGTACAATCTCAGCACCACTGGCTTGCAGGGACTATGTTGATCCTTTTCTTTTATAGAGATGCAAGATTCAATTCCCTCAGCCTCATTCCCTTAACTGTTTGACTCTGATCATGTAACTTACCCAGACACTGCTCCTGGGCTGAGTCTGAAAAAGGTCTATGGAGATCAGAGCTCTACCCCAGAAAGTAAATAAATAAATAAGATCCTTCTTCCATCTTCTTTTATCACTTTTATAGTACTCAATACTTCAAATACAGTTGGCTTAGATTTTGATTTACATTTTATATTAATTAACTGTTTGGGAAGCCAACAGATTTAAACATAAGGCCTTACTCTGTCTAGGCAATTTCAAATCCTGTATCCCAGCTCAAAAGAATAATTTCCTTAATTGCAACCACTTGCTTCCCAAATATTTCTGGCAGAGTACTCTGTTGGGAATGTTTAAAATCTGCCAACTCATTACACTCCCAAGAGCATGTTCCCTGTTAACCTCTTTCTTCTTTATCACATTTCCAGTATTTGCTATCTATATGAGGAAAAATTCTTTGGAGTCTGCTTGGGGTATAAAAATATCTCAATATCTATGCAAACACGTCCAAGAAAAAAATCCTAAATCTTCTGAATTTTGTTGCATACTTGGGAGCCATGCATATGTCCTCCCACTGTTACCTTGTCAATTCCTTTACCAGTCTCCCTTCTCAATCTTCTAAACTCCTGTGATTGAGTCTTACAGGTATCATGCAATAATTTATATGCTAAACTAATTATCCCTTTTCTAATGGCAGCTTCTGCTCTAGATTCAACTAAAAACTCTACCAGAGCTGTTTTTTCACTTACGACTTCCTATCCATTTTTATTTATACTCAATATCAACATGTGGTAAGGAAGGCAGGCTCTAAGCTGCAGTCCAATGTTCTTCTTGATCTCATCCCACTCTATTACCTTTCCATCTCTAATTATTTGCTCCCAATACCTTGGTTCTTTGGCTAGTTTTAGCCAGTAAATGCCATCCCCCTCTTGCCTATTTTCTGTACCCCTACTTGTAAGCATCCCTATTGGCAAAATCACCTTTCTCCATTCTTGTGCTGGATTGGTTCTTAGAATGATTTTTTAAGGTTTATGAGTATAATAATATGTATGGTTGTTATTATTCTTCATAAGGATCTGCATCCAAATTTCCACTCTTTCCTTATTTCTTGAAACCCCCAAACCTCACTTTATCATAATCCCTTTCAGCATTGAATTAAAACCTACTGCTCGTGTTATGTATATGACCCTTAACTGTGCAGCTCTAAAATATCCCTTCAAATCAGATAATCTTACACCACCTTGTTCTATTGAGAGGATCAACTTATCCCACTTTAATTATTGCTTCTTTTGTAGATCATTATAGTCGGATAAGTGTAACATCCCAAATTCTCTTATATTATTTAATGCACCTATACCTGAAATGATTCCAGTATCAAAATACATCTTCTTTGGAGTATTTTAGCAATAGCTAGAAAAAAACATTACAAAAAACTGAAAACCAAAGACTACTATCTCATTCAATAATGAATGTATCTGTTTATCAAAATTAGTTTGTAATAACAAAATACTTCCTATAAGAATGAGAACTAAAAATGTGACACATAAATTATTAGGTTTGGAAAAATTACCAAGCTTACTAGAAAAGTATTAATTATATTAGAAATGTTTTGAATTTTGTTATGGACTGTTTAAACAGTATGTACATAGCTTCATGAGATTGTTAATTAATGTATACATTTGTTTTTAACATTTGTTTACTGGGAAAGTCTGACTTGGAGCAGAGACATTTTTCACCAGAGGCCTAGTGAGAAATGCTCCAGATGCATGTCTTTGTGACATGGGAGGAAACGCACATGAACACAGGGAGGACATGCCGACTCCACATAGAAGGCACCCGAGCCAAGAATCAAACCAGAGACCCTCTTGCTGTAAGGCAACATCACTTCCACGCACTACTGCACTGTCCAAATGATTGCTTGTTTTAAAATCAAATAAAAATAAAAAAAAAATAAATAATAATAATCCTGCAGTACTTGCTGTATTGATACCCTAGCATTCCTACCTGAGACAAGAACAACATAGATCTGCTTTCAAATAACAACCTAATTTTATTAATTTTCTTTTATAGAAAAAGTGCTTCTTCCCCAATGATATTAGCTAGATCGTTATGTCCTAAAACAATTTTCCAATTGCCCTTTAAAATATTTTATTCCCTCTAAGTCAAGTGAATTGGTATAAGGAAAGCCCTATACAAACAACATTTTTTTTCTTTGACCCCCATATTTCAAAATAAGCTGAAACTTAATACATCTAAGTAACTTCCAGAACAATATTGTTCACAAACACTTCTCCATAACCTCTCTCCCTGCAAAGTACCTTAACAAAATATACTTCATCACTAAAAACTGTGTCATCACTGGTAAGATGACTCACTGTAATAAACTGTCCCCTGATTATGTTACATTTCATAAATTGAGGATATTGACTATTTTGAAACAAATAATTCTTTACAAACATGCTTTTGTTATATATTTTACAGTGGAAATTTTTGTTTTCAAAATCAGCTGCAATGACTAAAGCAAGAAATTGTTCTATTTTCCATAACTTCCTATAGTAAAAGTAAAAAAGTCAGTACTAGAGTTTAAATCAGCAACAATGCTGTTGAAATCAGCTGCCAAACCATTCCATAAAATAATCAAATCATCTATATAATGTCTATAAATACGACTTTTTCTAAACAGTGGGTGTGCAATTAAAATCTCATGTTTCCACCAACTCATAACTAAGTTAGCAAAAGACAATGCCATTCTTGCTCCCAGCACGCCACCTTTCTTTTTTCTAAAAAAACTTGGTGTCAGACGTTAAAAAAATATTTTCCAATACTTGCTCTGATAAGGTGCAAATTGTATTTATAAAAACATTATCAAAATCAGTAAATGCACTTAAATATTTTCTAACAAAGTTAATCCCCAGGATTCACGAAGCCTCCGTGTAAGAGTTATAACTCTTACACGGAGGCTGCAGTTAAACGGAGTGATGTCAGCATGCTTTGCATATTCATGAGAGCATGCTGAATCACACCTAAGTCTAACACGGTCCGTGTAAGACAGTAGGGGGCATGTCCATAGGCTGAACCCTGCAAGCGGACATGCCCCCAGAAGTGTAAAAGTGCCCAAAGTAAACACCCACAACAGAGTTCACGGAAATGTGAATAAACACAACACAACACATGCCCCCACAGACTATGAACATAAAATATATATAAATGAACATGTTATATATTTTTTTTAAATTGTAAAGATGTTTAACCGTGAGTGCGCTCGTTTGCGCAGGCGTGCCCATAGCGCAGCTACAGTTAGCAGTCAGTGGGAAAGCATATAAGAACTAAATATGCAAAATAAGCCAGGAAGCAATAGCGTAGCGGTAGAGATGTTGGCTGAAGAGCAGGCATTCATGGTTCGAGCCCTCACAACACCAATTTTTTTTTTCAAAATAAGCAGGTAACAAGTCCCTGACAAATATGTACACATAAAACCACAATTTATGTAAAATGTAATGAAATAGCCCATTTATATTGAAGAAATGTGAGGTAACAAAAGAATAAAAAATGCCAGATGTGCTCATAGCTGAGCTACAGTTTAACAGAGTGAGTGCATGTGCCTGTAGATGAGCAGTGGTTTAACTGGCGCAAAATGAGTGCCCGTAGCTGAGCAGTGGTCTAACACGCTAAATCTATGTGCCCCTAACTGAGCTGAGCGTAATATGCATGCCGATAGCCAAATGAGGCTTAAAGCAGCATACCCCGTTTGCGCGGAGCTGCGCACCACGCAAACAAGCTAACCGACGGGCAACATTGAGCAAGCCGTATCAAAACTGCCTTTACACAGACACACCCCTCAGCATGTCTAGACAGTCATGAAAAATAAAAAGCAGTGGCCAGGTTCGAACCCAGGATACTATACACCATAGTCAAGGTACAGAACCACTAAGCCATGACAGCAGTACCTTTGTACCCTCTACCTCCCTCCCTCTTTCTCTTCTCTTCCTCTTTTTTTTTTTTTCCCCTATATCTTTCCTCTATACGGCTATGACTCTATTCCAGAAACTATATATCTTTTATAAATCTGCTCTCTCCATCTATCATTGTTTCCTCTTCCTTGGTCTTGTACTTTCTCTTCTTGGTTTGTAAAAGATGTAATAAGCCTTAACATGTTGCTATTTAAATTGTCTAGGAATTTAAAGTCCTTTTCTTTTGATAATTATTTTCATTGTCAAAGTCCTAGCTGAGTGTAATCTGTTTTGTTATACCTCGTTGCCTATATGTGGAGCTTTTCTCCCCGGGCCTCTGCTGAAAATGGAAATATATCCAGTTAGACTAGCCCGGTTAACAAATGTAAAATAAATAATAAATAAAATAGCTAATATATAGGAATGAATACAAACTAGAGCATGACAATGCAGGTTTACTGAAGTTGATACAATTCCAAAATGGCCAATCACAGATATGTGCGGGATAAACAGACTATATAAGCCCCATAGGCGGGAATACACAGCATAAACGATTGTAGAACTGACCTGCAGGCAGAATGACAGGAGTAGGAGAGGGTAGTTGCTTTCGAGCACAGAGGTGGGGTGTTGAGGAGTCCAGGTACATGGTCTGGCTCCTAGTCCATAATCATGAGGCCCAACTCATGCAGGGCCAGGTCCTCTGGGGAGCATACAGGGCTGAGGCGTGGGACCGGTTGGCTCATGATCTCACCAGTGCCACAGGGATTCCAAGGACTGGTGAGCAGGTCCGTCACCACCATGCGGACCTGAAGAGACGCAAGCAGAACCAACTGAACCTTTGGATCCAGGAGGCCCGGCAAACACCCAACGCCCCACTACTGAGTAAGTAACATTTAATTATGTATGTAAGAAATTAAACTAGCTGATATTATGGAGATGTGTATTCCAATATTACTTCATTTATATTACAGCTGCAGGTGTCCGTTCTGTGAACCGCAGAGCCTATGGCGATAGGCTGGTCTTGATTGCGCCACCAGGCAGGTCAGTAATCCAATACCAGTAACTGTAAAGAAATATAAAAGTATGACAGTCAGCAAAAGAGTGCAGTGTAGTCAGTAAGGAATAAAATCTGCAAGTAACAGTGTGAAAGTGTATGCAAGTATTGCTTGATTACAAAAGTGTGTTTCAGCCTGTAAGTTTAACCTAAACATGAAACTGTCCAACATATATTCTGAAATAAAAATGCCCTGCCTGTAAGAAAATAGTACACAACCTGCAGCAGGCTGAAAAGTATAGCTGCAGAAGATGATGAAATCACATGTGTGAAATATATCCCTGTGGAAATACTGAAACATGACAGAAGTGAGACTGCTGGAAAGGATTGTAATAACTACTGGTAAAACATGTCAATAAAGCCTAGAAGTACCATCCTGAATAGTAAAATGAAAGCAAGTGAGAGAGTGTGAGAGTCATGAATCCAGCAATACAGTAGTAATAACCCCTGAATAAAGTATACTGCAGTCAAGACAGAATGAAATGCATGTGAGATTCAAAACCAAACAGCAAAATCTGTTCAAGGTGTTGCTGCATCTGGAATGTGTATCCCAAAATCTGGATATGTTGCTCTCAGTCTGCACTATGCAGATAGGATGTTTGTCTGATATACCAAACATCCACACTTGTCTACAGCTATATAAAGCAAATGTAGCAGGATGATGTAGCTGAACAAAGCTAGATATGAATGTGTATGAAGAACCATAAAATGTATATTGATGTTGCAGTAACAGTCCTATCACCAAGTTGAAATAGTTATCATATAGGAAACTGTAGTTAGAACAGTAGTGTGTATATAACTGTAGCTATTAGAAATGTACAGCATATGTATTGTTATTGAAGGTATTAATATTACTTTCACCCCACCCTATAACCACATATAACCCATTCCACGTGAAAATGGTATGTGCAATCACAATTAACACCCCTGGACGTTTGTCCTGTTGGGTCATATATATTTGCATGTCTGTTGATGCATCTGCCCTGTTCATACATCCACACCTGATGGCCTGTTGCCATCAGTTAACCCTGCATGTTGTTGGACTGTGTATTTCTGTTCAAATTATGCATGTGTTATGCATGCTGTTCAATGGTGTGAATATCTGGGTGTTTGGTTAATGGGAATACTAATGCATGCTGTTACAACTAATTGTGAATGGTATTATATGTCGCTAACCCAAACTGTCATGACATAATGCAAAACATAGTATGACAGGGAAGGCGGGTTCCAGCGGACCCACCTCTCCCACCTCAGCTGGCGAGTGCACCTGGCACTAGTGCCGAGTCCGGACCCTCCTCCGGTGGCCCTGTGCCACCTGCGGGTGGAAGCGCTGCAGGGGATGGGGCTCGCCCCCCCTCTGCAAGTGTGGCCGGAGGAGAACCACCACTCACCTTCCGTAGCATCTGGACTGTGGTGCGTAGTGAGATTCGGGACTCTGTTCTCGAGCCCCTACGCCAGCTCGAGGCATGGGTGGCACAACTTATGGGCATGCCTGTTGCCCCGCCTACACAGCCCCCAGCACAGCCCCGTCCTGGGCAGTGAAGGAACAGTGGCAACTGCCTATGGGTGGGGATATCAGTTCCACTGTTGCCATCTGTGGGCTCATGGGCTCTGGATATCCAAACCTCCGTCCCCGTCAATTGCGTAACCCCCCCACACGTGTCATACACCGCCCCTGTATGCGTCTTGATTGTCTTGTCTGTTTACCTACCCAACCTACCTCCCCAGCTGTACCGACTTCCTTCACCTGACATACCACTCTCACCTGAAAAAAAAAAAAAAAAAAGGGCACTCTGTACCCACAAAAATTACGCCCCATACATAGCTGCCCATTCCGCACACATGTCTACTGGACATGGAACCTATCAATTACAATTGGCTGTACAACAAGTATTATTGTTGTTCTGACACCTCTCTCAGGGGTGGAAGGTTTCAAATGTCACACCAAATTACATACATATGCACAGCTGTTGCTGATGAAGAAATGGGCAGCTATGGGCCTTACCTACATCCCTCCTGCACATCCCAAGCTTGTTTCCCTACTGTCTTACCCTCTTTGCGACCCCTTTTTCACCACTTTCCTGTCTCCCCATTTTCTTTTCTTTCAAAGAAAATAGTGCGGGTGTGCGCAAGAGTAAGCACGTTTAAGCGGTTGTAATCGGGTGTGCGCAGAGCTAACCGCCAGTGTGCATGCGTGAGCTCCGCGCAAACCAGCGCTAACCTGGTTACAACTGCTTAAAAGTGCCTTAGTCACTTTGATTGACAGGTCCTGTACTCAGTTCAAAAGCAAAATAAAATCCCACTGTGAGTCCCGAACCCAGGACCTTGGAAACAGTAGTCCGCATGACTTACCACTAAGCCATGACTCTTATACAAGAACATTGTGCTAAAATAAATATATCATGTAATAGTAGGAATGAATGTAAAGGGAGTATAGATGTGTAGTACACAAAGCATGCCATTTAGAATTACTGTAAAAATTAGTGGATTTCCATAATAGTAGTGTGTGAACAGAAACAGCCATGCTAGTTGGAAGCTAGTAGGTAATAATGTCACTATAGCACCTTGCAAGCCACACACATACTCACAGCATGATAAGCACTGCCCATACCCCACAACCTCTTACAGGAACACATCTGGACCAAGTAATAAAATATGTGGAGCAAAGGCCCAAAACCAGGGACACATTACAAATAATGTTACAGCAAACGCAGGCAGTTCAGAGAGTAACAGGGTCTGCACTTTGTGGGATGTTTGGAAGGGTATGCAGTCTGAAACTTGAATGTTTGTCACCATATTCTGACTTGAGCCCAGAGTGACTTGCCAGAAAAAGGTGTGCATGAGATATTGACTAAAATATGAGTCAGAAATGTGGACAACCTGCAAATATCTGTACACATGATGGGTCTGACACCACCATATTTGAATAGTTAAGAGCCTAGACATAGCAACAGTGAATGACTTACAGGGATGCCCCACAGACCCCATGCGAAATGTACAAACAGTAGGCAGAAAGGTGTAACACATGCAATGGTAACTATGGAGTCCTGAAAGTATTCATCACTTGCATGGCAGAAAAAGTGTAGTAATACATATGCTCATGCTAACCCACAGTCACAACTGCAGCATACCAGACATTTTAATGGGTGTACCCCACTGATATGTACCATTCCATGAGGCACATAACAAATGAACCTGAAAGTCTCTGGGGCCTACTCAGCAGCATACTCAAATACCCTAATAGATGTCAAGGCCCACACCATGGCCAGACCACACTGCATGCTGTAACACCCTAACAGATATAGCAAGCATTCCAAGGTGTGAATGTACATGGAAAATAGGAAAGCTACAGCAGTGCACTACAGTCAAGACACCTAGCAGGCATACAAGTAGTGACTGTAAAGGGCAACTATTGAAGCCTTAGCAACAAAGTGCAAGCAAAAGTGAAAGGAAAGCACACACACACACATTAACAGTAGTAGTAGTTGTAGGTGTCAGTGTACATACACAGTTAGTACAGGAAACTTGAGAAATGAATGGAGGAATGTTAATCTACAACACATCTGGAAATATGAGAGAGATACCAACCTTTACACTCACAGAACATTGTCCACAGCATAACAGCATGGTCCCTGCCCTTAAAATCTGAAAGGGCTACTCCTATCTCACATACCTTTTTATAGCACTATTCTGAAATCGCAGTGAGAACTGCAATCAGTACACAACTGGCTGCATGCAATTAGCAAATGCTGGCTAAAATTGGGGCAGAGGCCATCACATGGGCATATGCAGATACCTACAAAAGTATGCTGTACTCCCAGTCCACACATGCAATACTTTCATTGCACCCTGAGAAGGACGTGAGAGACAGACAGACAGAGAGAGAGAGAGAGAGAGAGACAGAGACAGAGAAAATTGCAATTAAGCAGACACAAACAAATTGTTCAGCAACAGCTACCTGAAAGCTGACAACTGGGAAGTGGAGCAGCAGGACAGAGAACGAGACGGCAACACAAGCAGCTGTGACAAACACAGGTAATGTAAAGTAATACTATAAAGGTCTATATACTGTGAACCCTCCATATGTGTCATTGGTCTGTATCCATATGTATATGAAGATGTGTAAAGGGCAGGGGACATACAGCAACTATCAGTGAAGGCTGTACATACATTTGTATGTGAGAGCATCTATGTGCACATCTCACTGTTGGTTGATTGTAGGTTGTAGTGCCATGTACAAAGTAGGTTTCACAGTTATGTATGTTTAGCAGTATGTTAGTGTGTGTATACAGTATGGTAGACAAATATGTTGATATACCTGTCTAACATATGGATACGTATGTATGTCAACATATGTATGTGTGTGTATATATATATATATATATATATATATATATATATATATATATATATATATGATATGCATATATGTATACATACATAGAGAGAGAGATGTAGGAATACATAGACAGATGTAGATAGAATATTGTACAAACATATCTATGTAATGCACACATACAGATATAGATATATGTAGATACATATACATAGACAGACTGATCTGACTATCTTCAGGTATGACTGAATATGACGACCTGCAACACAGCCTGACGCACCCCTCTGTCACTCACACCCCTCTGTGTCCCCCTCCACATCTATAGCAATATATGTACATCAATATATATATATGTGTATATGTATACGGACATATATATATATATATATATATATATATATATATATATATATATATATATATAGATATATATATATATCTATATACATATATATATATATATATATATATATATATATATATATATATAGAGAGAGAGAGAGAGAGATGTATATAAATTCTGAGTGAGGCACATGTGCACAGATGTATTGCAACAGGTGCCTGGTGACAAAGGCATGGAGTGAACACCAGTGTCAAAACCGAGTACCATACCACATTCCAGATCACCTACACCAGTAACCACCAGATATGTGATTGGCTGCCCACCACTGCATGTGTCAGGGGTGAACAGGGTCATAAATGTGTACAATAGTGGCCCCAATGATATTCACAGTGGCACACTATCCCTGGAATACCTGCACATGGTATGTGTCAGCGGACATGGTATGTCAGCTATGGACATGTAGGTCGGTGTACCCCTCCACACCACATAATGGATGCCATGGTATGGACCTCACATGACAGCTACAGATATGGAGAAGGACACAGTGACATGTGCAACACTGTGACAATGCACTCAAACACATTACCAATGCACAGTGACTGACAACACCACAGAGTACACATATGCTACCCACATAGAGGTTACCACTCCCGGATTTACATATGTAAGTCACACCCATGACAGATGTCCAACAACCATAGTAACACCTCACACCATCCACAACCTAAATGTCTGCTGTGTGTCGTCCGTGCCACTGCAATAGAGTGCACATGTGGAGGTAAGAGTTCCTACCCACAGATAAGACATACCCTGCAATAAACCACACAGTGTTAAGAAGCAAGACTCCCCATGAGTACATGTCACACATACCCCTGCTGAATGTTAGTCAGATAGGTAATATGCCATATGAGTCACCCTGTGTAACTGTGTGACAGCAGCAGGTACCATCACACCACATGTGTCACAATGGTCAGGGTAGCAGAACAGTACGCTGCTGTAGTCCCAGGGGCAATAGCATATTGTATAGTATTGTATTGTATTGTAATGTAATGCATTGTGTTGTATTGTATTGGTATGTTGAGGTGCCTCCTTCGTGGAGTGGAACCACTGCTGCTGTGCACCAGTGTACAGGTACATATCCTGTAGTCAGGCTAGTGTTACATAGCACTTCTATATGTGTGTGTTTAGCTCCTGTCAGAGTTTATGTAGCATGCAACTGGGGATACCATCAGGTCCCATTCATGTTGTGTATTCTGCTGTCCTGAGGGTGGCTCTCACTTGGACATCTGTGATGACAGGGAGGTTACAGTCAGCTGGGATAACTATGTCTTATTTTGGGGGAGAGGGTGGGGTGACACCTGCACTGAACCTGTCTGCTACAATGTTGTCAATATCTGTGGTGTCAGTAAAATATGTGTTGTTGTGTACTAACTATGGGCATAGAGGATGGATCCTGACCAGGTTGCTAACATAACTGAAGAAGGCCTTCTGGTTATCTGTAGTGTCCCTCTTGATTTCCCTCTCAAAGTTGCCCACGGATTTTGTATGATGGAAAATAGATCCTTACTAGTGCTGCTCAGACATGCCCTCCCTTTATGGAATTATGCTCTGTCTTGCAGTAGCTTCCATCTTCTGTAATACAATCTGTCTATGGCTGGGGTCCACCAGACAGGATGCTGTCCCTTTGTGGAGAGTGTCTTGGTCATATATGGGATTGCATGATCCATGCATTCTCGGAGATGTCTGTAGAAAGCAATTGTGTAGGGGTCAGCATTGTGGGTTGTATCTGCCACTGGCCCAGTGGGCTGAAAGGATACCATGTCACTGTTACAAAGTGTAAAGTTTGTATCTGTAATGTTATGCACTATAGTCATTTGTGCTGGTGGTGGAGGTGGGATATGTATATCCAGGGCAATCAGTGTGTGGTCAGCTCACAGTAGTTGATGATGTAGGCCATACAGTACCTAGATACAAACCCCCAGAGTGAGGAGGTGCTCTTGACCTGAATCAGTGTTCTGACTGCTGGGGTTTGGTAGTATGTCGTATGGAGTGTGCCAGGTACTGTTGTACAGTTGCTGGCTGAGCACTGATACCTGGCCATCTACATGTGTATCCACCAATAGGCAGACAGATGCTACATATGTGAGATATGCTGTATCATAACAGTCGAGTAGCATGTGTAGTATGTGTGCCAAATTCTGCTGACATATATTGCTGATACCAGGTTATTTTCTTTCTCAGGTACATGGCCCACCTGCGGAATCCCACCTACTCCACAGCTGAGGATGAGGAGATACACCAGAGCCTGGTGCGGGATTATGCAATACTCTTTTCCTGCACCAGCCAGAATCAGCAGGAGAGGGCTGCACTGTGGCAAGACCTTGTCCGTCGGGTAAATGACATAGGCACGCATAATAGGACATATGAGCAGGTACGACATCACTGCAGTGATTTAATCAGACATGTCCATCAGCGTGCGTCAGATATCCACAGGCAACAGGTCGCCACAGGTGGTGGGGTGGCTACACATCCCCCACTCACCAGACTGGAGGGACTACTCATGAGTGTAGTGGCTCCAGTCCGCCAGCAACAACAACAGCAGCAGACATGCATTATGATGGAGGCTGGAGCCACGCAGCAGCAAGACAGTAAACGTGCAGGAAATATGCCATATGTATAGTTGACTGCTGTGTACACTGGTAGTTAATGCATGTGTGAGGTGTGTCCTTGGTTTGTAGCTGTCACCATAGTATTTAATGTGCAAGTGTGATATCCTCAATATTAGCAGCTGACCTGTGAAAGGCGACTGTTGTACTACTGACCTGTATCATACTCAGTAACAATGGCACAGTTGTGCCCACTGACATTAGTTTCTTCACTTCTGCAGGACCCTCTGGTATAACAGCAATGCAGCCTATCCATGCTGGTGAGTGTGTATTAACAATTCCTGTAATAGTGTTGATAGTAATAGTACTATTTGGCTCACTTAGTAGTGCTCTTTGTATGCATGTAGGTGTGTCTGTGTCTGTGTGTTGATATCACGCATACTGAGTATTGTACAATTGTGTGAAACTGTGTGCATGTGTGCACGTGTGCACGTGTGCACCTGTGCACGTGTGCATGTGTGCACCTGTGCACGTGTGCATGTGTGCATGTGTGCATGTGTGCACCTGTGTGCATGTGTGCACGTGTGCATGTGTGCACCTGTGCATGTGTGCATGTGTGCACCTGTGCATGTGTGCATGTGTGCACCTGTTCATGTGTGCATGTGTGCACCTGTGCATGTGTGCATGTGTGCATGTGTGCATGTGTGCACCTGTGCATGTGTGCATGTGTGCACCTGTGCATGTGTGCATGTGTGCATGTGTGCACTTGTGCATGTGTGCATCACTGATAATGTGTAGACATTGTAAACTGTGTTTCCTGTTTCCCTCCCACAGGTTCTGTTGCTGCTCTGGTGTCATGTAGCAGGGCACCTGAATCAGGTGCCGTGGGTACTGATAATGATGACATCTGTGTAATGACACAGGAAAGTATGCCAGGGTCCGCCATTGGTCAGCCGATTGACAGTACACAGCTGTCGACCCCATCAATGTGCACAGTTATCCTGCCAATACACCCTTTGTCACCAATGTCCCTAGGTGATGGACAGCATACAGTGGGCATTGACCAGGGTAATGTGGTATCTGTGGCACATGCCTCCCCACACAGCAGCCATGGGCATGGCCCAGAGATGGTACCACACAGACAGATGTCCAGGGTTCTCGTGGGAGCATCCGTGGGCGTACTGCCCCTGTCAGACGTGCCCACAGAGGTCTTACAACCTCAGCTATGTTTCGGGCTGTCATGCAGGCACAGTCACGTATGGAACGGTACACCAGACAGGGTCTGAGGGAGCTGACAGCATGTCGCACAGCCATGACTGACAGTATGCGTGACATTGCGGCTGCCATCCATGATTTCACCGATGTCATAGACAGACGTTGTGGGGACATATTAGACCGGTTCCACAACTACATGTCCATGAGCCAGGGCGATGGTGGGCAGTTGAGGCGTCGACGTGGCCATATGCCAGCAACAGCAGCAGCTGGCAGTCGTCGTGGACGACAATAGGGCCGCCCCCGTAGTGCCAGCAGCAGCCCCAGCAATGCTGGGTCTGTGCTGTCATCAGACCGCCCCAGGAGACCACATGCACGTGGCTCTGGCTAGGCCCGACAGGGATCTGTGTCCAGTCAACGAACACCTGCTTCTGATGACAGTACCCAGTCTGGGTTGGTACTGGATACGGTCTGTAGCACCCCTGCAAGGCACAGGTGCCGTGTCCATTGCCAGAGACACTGATCTGTATGACCTGGCAGGTACAGTCTGTGGCTGTCCACAAACACCAGTATATGGCAGCCATGAGGTGGAACTGTGTGCATCCATACACACATGCGAATTGACAACACCTAGGGCTACCGCATACACGCACACACTGCATCAACATTGCCCCACCTTCTACTGCTGTCCATCACCAACACACATACACATACATGTCAATTGGTGGTATCAGTGGCTGACTCAGGCATACCAAATTCACACCCTGTGCATATGATGAAACGGTGCCACCTCCTGCAATCTGTAACAACTGTGCAGGTACAGGTTAACATGTTGCTGATGCACAGGGTGACCACATAGATGTGTAGTAATAGTATCATGTTGTTAACAGTACTGTGTGCTGAATTAATTGTGGGTATATCACAGCATGCCTGATGCAGTAAGTGTGTGATTGTCATGTCCTGTTGTCTACACCCATGGTAAGTACCATAGTGTATCATCTGCACATGTTGGCATACTGGTGGTAATGATGTCAACAGAAGGCTACATACATAGGTAGCACAGGGGATAAGGTAATGAATGTAGTAATACACAATGATGGACATGTAAATTGCAAGTGGCATGTTGCCCACACTGGACTCTGCAATGCAGATGTTTGAGGATGTTGATATGTGTGCAGTACTACACGACTGGTACAGGACACACAGGAGCACCCTAGCACTGCATGCTCACATCTCATACCATGCTAGACAGCCCCAACACACATAACTAACTGTCACAGGAGTGAGAGTCCCCATATATGTCAGGGATACTGTGTTGGCAGGCCAGGTAGCATACATCCTACTAAGTATGGAACCACTGAGTGAAGGCTCAGTGTCTGTTATTTGACATGTGTATTACTGCAGGTATGAGCACATGGGTTTCCATCCAGTTATTGTACATCCTGACAGTACATGGTCTGTACACTTGTGTGCACTGAGACTGGACCCTAGCCATCTGACCCGTGTATTTCCATGTACATGTGCATAGTGCCTGCATATTTGCAGTGTTACCTACTGGAACTGGTACAGCTTGTTTGTTGTACAATGGACTACATGCAGCCCTGTTTACTGTAGCTTTGTTTGCATGCATGTTTGCTTGCAATTACCCTGGAATACTGATGACACCTGCAATGCATAGTTATAGAGCTTCTGTGGACTCCTAGTGCCATCTGCATAGCTTACTATATGTATGTCCATGTCCCACTTGACAGGATGTCACTGTTTGTCCTGTTCACATGTACATTGCCTGTGACACAGTGCATATGACTTACCTGGCATGTGTCCACGTGAGCAGTCATATATGCTACTGCTAACTAATCACAGGCACTACACCTTCACATATTCATCTTCTGTTGAACTACCTGCTTCGCTAGGGACGGCCTGCACCTGTCACCCCTGGGCTTTCAGATATTGGCAAAGGCCCTTGCTACCCCCATAGTGCCTATGTTAGGCAAGGCTCAAATGACAAACCCACCTTCCTAGGTATCACAAGGGATAAGAAACTAAGAGTAATGCTACCCAATGCCAGAAGTCTAAACCTCCAGATGCATGCACCCAAAACACTCCTTGGCATGGAGAACATCGATATCTGTGCAGTAACAGATGCCTGGTTCAGGGATACTGAGAGCACACCAGCACTACCAGGTTTAACCTGGTTGATTTCTTTGAAACAGTCGCCAAGGCCATTGACGAGGGGAAGGTGGTTCACACAGCCTACCTGGATCTTGCAAAAGCCTTCACAACAATACCCCACTTGGGCATTCTAGAGAAGCTCACCAGCTTAAATATAAGCCCCTATGTCACTAGATGGTTTGCACAGTGGCTCAAGGACAGAACCCACATGGTTAGAATTGTTGGAGCCATGCCAGACTCCAAACCAGTTACGAGTTGTGTCCCACAAGGCTCAGTCCTGGGACCTCTCTTGTTTGGTATATATTTATTGGAGGTACAGGCCAACAAGGACGGACTGTGGCTGACCAAATATGCAGATGACTGCGAACTGGCCACCATAATCGACTCTCCAGCCGACACAAGCATCTTCCAAAGGGGCATCATAGAAACAGACAACTTGTGCCAGAGACATGGCCTTCAGCTGAACAGTGTTTAGAAAGGGGAATGTGCATCCTGTAGTCTGTTCACTTAGTTGCCAAAAGGGACATTGTCCTCACACACACTAACCCCCCTCAGCCAAAAACACACACTTGCCAATTGCAGGATTCAAACCCCTATCTAACTATGTTATGACACTCAAGATGGACACATTAGCAGAGTGTGCTATTTGCATTACTGGGAGGTTTTCCTTCTCTTGCTGTACTTATAGGGTGCTGACATCATCAGTGTTTAGAAAGGGAAATGTGCATCCTGTAGTCTGTTCACCTAGTTGCCAAAAGGGACATTGTCCTCACACACACTAACCCCCCTCAGCCAAAAACACACACTTGCCATTTGCAGGATTCAAACCCCTATCTGACTATGTTATGACACTCGAGACAGACACATTAGCAGAGTGTGCTATTCGCATTATTGGTAGGTTTCCCTTCTCTTGCTGTACTTATAGGGTGCTGACATCATCAGTGTTTAGAAAGGGAAATGTGCATCCTGTAGTCTGTTCTCCTAGTTGCCAAAATGGACATTTCCCTCACACACTAACCCCCCTCAGACAAACACACACACTTGCTATTTGCAGGATTTAAACCCCTACCTAACTATGTTATGACACTTGAGACGGATGCATCAGCAGAGCACGCTATACGCATTACTGGGAGGTTTCCCTTCTCCTGCTATACTTATAGAGTGCTGACATCATCAGTGTTTAGAAAGGGGAATGTGCATCCTGTAGTCTATTCTCCTAGTTGCCAAAAGGGACATTTCCTTCACACACACTTGCCATTCACAGGATTCAAACCCATACTTAACTATGTTATGACACTTAAGACGGATGCATTAGCAGAGCGCGCTATTCACATTACTGAAAAGTTGCTTTTCTCCTGCTATACTTATAGGGTGCTGACATCATCGGTGTTTAGAAAGGGGAATGTGCATCCTGTGGGGAGGCAGACACCAAGCACACTCTGGCTAAGCTGTCATTCCCTAGGGCAAACAGCCTAGTGTTGACCTCTACACCCATATGTTTAATTATCAAATGCACATTATTTGTTGCTGGTAGACTGTTTGCACATCTTTATTGCCATAGCATTCCCTGTTTGTATGAACAACTTGTGCATCTGTGGAAGATGTTTGCATATGGGAGGGATCCACTATATCACGTATGTCTCTGTAGTCATTTAACTGTGTGCACTGGGCAGACTGCTGTAATGTGGTTGGTTCCTGGAATAACATAAAAATACCAGATATGTGTGTCCAACTGCTAAACTGAGATTTGGCCTAAGTGTGTGAGCATGCCCAGTTCAGCCTTCCCATGGCATGTTGTCTGACATATGTCTCATTTATCAAAGTGTGTGAGCATGCCCAGTGTGAGCATTCCATATGTTGGACTCTGCAGCCCACCACATTTGTGGATGAGTGTGAACTTCAACAAATATCACCCATTTATGGTTGTGTGTTGTGTGTCATGTTGTGTAGTGACTGTACAACTGCTTTGTGTGTGAACACAACAGGATTATACTGTGCCTGCAGTGTTTGCATGGGATACTTTGCATACAGTTGTCAACATCCTTTCACACTGACCTAACACTGTAGTACTGTATAGTGTACTGGTAGTACTTTGACTGTGGTGGACAGTATCCTGGGCTTTAGTGCTATCACTGCTTTACATTTTGATAGTGAGCACAACAGCCTGTTTAGGGGCCAGTTGTGTACATCTGACCATGTTGCATTCTGTTCAGATATGAACTACTTAAACCAGGCTTGTCCAACATTGGTAGTGTATTCCACAACATAGGTGTACATTTGCAAACACTAGCGATGTGCCCTAGTCCATGTCTAATGCTAGTTGGAGTGTGTGTTTGTCCTTCAACACACATTGTAAGTGGAGTTTGCCATGACATATGTCATGGTTAGTATACTGTGCCTCTGTCTACCTGTGACATGACAGTGATACCCAGGATAAAGCTACCATCTCCCATCCACTCATCAAGATTCCTATTGAGGAAGATTGATAAGTGACTCTATGGGTAGCCTGTACTGGGGGTTCACTCATGGGTGGGGGTGGCTTCTGTGTTATGGATCATGCAGTTCAGCTTGTCCTATGTAAGTCAGTGCTGGGGTTAAGGTCTCTCATGTGCATAGCTCACTGCCATTCAGATTGTACAAGGTGCAGCATGTTTATTGATACCAGCAACACAGGCAACACATGGCATCTGTGCAAGCTCTTTGTTACTCCTGGTGAGGTACTGTTGGGGACTTTATGGTTGATGGAGATGTCTGCCCACAGGGGCTATTGTAGTCAATTGTACCGCTGATGAAGGATGACTGCAGAGCCACAATGACCTCCCCTTATCTAGATCTGACAACCTTCATGATTAGGTGGGTATATGGTATGTTTCTGTAAACACTACAGCACATGTTTGTCCAATGCAGGATATCTATCACCTTGTGTCCCCAGGTCTCTCATTACATGTTAACTACATAATGGGTTAACACCTATGTGGTAATTGGTGGGCACTTACTGTATATCCAGAGGGGTTGACTATACACGTTTCTGCAATTAGCTTGCTGACATGGCTATGGCACCAGTTGTCTTTTTCTATGTGGCCCTTTTGTGGGATGCTTGTGTCAGCTGGTGGATCATATGTGGTGAGCAGTTTGTAGTCCTCTGCAAACATGTTCGGACACAGTCCTTCCATGTTTGCCTGTACCTATGGGACATATATACCAGAGGAGATCCCAGGACCAAGCCTTGTGGGATGCCAGTTATATCTGGTTTGTAGTCTGACATGGCTGCAGCATGTCTGACCATGTCTGTTCTGTCCTTGGTCTGGTTTGCAACCCCTCTACTGACATAGGGGTTTATATTTAAGCTGGTGAGCTTATCTATAATGAACATGTAGGGTATTGTATAGAAGCCTTTGCAAGGTCCAGCTACGCTGTGTGGACCACATTGCCCTCATCAATGACCTTAATGACTGTTTCAATTGAGTCAAACATGTTTAGGGGCAGGATCTGCACTTAAGAAAGCCACACTGGGTAGGGTCCGGTGTCAGTAGGTCCCCAATATCTTTATGTCTGGGGTACATGCTGATCCTTTCCATAGCTGTGCAGACCGAGCTTCTCAGGATTCTGGGGTAGTTGTTTTCAGTATCCATTCAGGCAACACCTTTGTTGAGAAGGACCACTGTTGTTGTACACTGCTCTTTGGGTACATATTATGTGGTAAGGCTGACATTGAGCAGTAGTGTGGTATGGCATTCCATTCATCTTGGAGTCCATGTTGCACTAAGCCCAGGACACCATCTCATACCATTGCTGCTGTGTGTTTTGCTTTGTAGATGTTGGCTGTTACCTCAGCATCTGCAATGTCAGGGGGCCAGCAGCCTGCTGGGATAGATATTCTGCATGGGGGGTTGCACTGCACCTGTCAGGATGTATGTTGGCAATATGTGTGTGTGTTTGTGATATTTGTGTGATTCAGAGCATATCTGTGAATTCCCAACATGGTTCCTACCATCAGTTGTGAAAGCCTTGGGATTATCCTTAGTGTCCTGTACAATTTGTATCTTCATAGGTTCATAGGTTCATACTAGGCTATCCACCCTAGGGCATTTGTTAGCCTAGCCAGAGTGTGTGTGGCTTTTGCCACTCCTTGCTATGTGAATATTATGGCCATTTATGATTTGCTTTGCTGTGCCTCTGTCTGGACATGACACAGTGAAGACCCCCAGTGTAACTCTACAATCATCCATCCACTTGGCAAGATTCCTGTTGAAGAGCGTCAGTGAGGGGCTCTGCCTAACATGGAGTGGGATTCTGGTCCAGGGTGTGGGGAGCCTCTGGATTATGTATCTGTCCCACCAGCACATCCTATTTCATTATTTTTTGAGGTTGACATCTCTCACTCTCACAGCTCTGATGGATTTGAGTTTTCTGGGGTGGAGCATGTCCATTACTCCTGTGTTGGGCATGGCCTTCTACAACAGGCATGCAATGCCTCTGTGTAGGCAGTATGTGACTGAATTCAGCTGGGGTGTCTACAGCCAGGCAGCATATGACATATATTTGAGACCCTTTATCCTCTTGGTGAGGTACCTTTGCGGTCTTTCTAACTGCTGCAGGTGTCAGGTAAGGTACATCCCATATGAGGCATTGTACTAGATTATGGGTGTGATTAGAGAACAGTATAGGGGCACAATGACCTCTGTTGACATAGATGTGAATCCTTTCCTGATACGGTGTCAAATGTAGACAGTCTTCCTAGCCACATTGGCAATGTGGGTGTCACATAACAGGTTACTGTCCACTTGTGCCCCTAGGTCCCTGGTTACTCCTTCCATACATAATGGTTTACCACCTATGTGGTAATTTGTGGTACCTTGTTTGGTATTTGGTGGGACATTCATACTGTCCAGTGTATTCAGGACGGCTGGGTGGGGTTCCTGTGTGTGAGAGTGTGGTCTGTAGCATGCTACAGAATGTACAGCAGTCTTGCCTACAGTTAGTTGCACATGGGTGGACTCCATTGCCTTGTGCATTGTCAGTTACCTGGATGTATGGGTGTCTGTGCTGAATATGGATACTCACCCTCCTTTTATGTTTTGTTCCAGGTTTTGGGGCCATGACACATGATACGTGGTATAACCTGGTAGTGCTGGTGTGCAGTCAGGAGGCTTGCAGCAGGTTTCTGTCACTGCACAGACATCGATGTTCTCCATACTGGGGATGGCCTTGGGAGCATGCATATTGTGGTTTACACATCTGGCATTGGTCAGCATTACCCTTATGTTTCTTTCCACTTATGTTTTCTAGGGTGGTGGGTCAGTCTTTTCAGCCTTGCCTACAAAAGGCTCTATGGAGGTGGCAAAGGCCTTATCCAATATCCAAAGGCCCAGGGGTAACAGGTGCAGGCCATCCCAAGAACAGCTGCATGGCTTGTCAAGCATGACATCCCAAGCAGACAGACATTGGATCCCTTGGAATGACACCAGTAAGTGTGCCACTTGCTATGACTGATCATTCCGTGTTTGTACTGTGGCATTATTCTTGGTAAGGGTAGGATGCTGCAAACGGTGAGTGTCATACCGGCCTGGACTACATAATCAGAGAGCTCATCTATGTCTCTTTTCATGTAGTCTAGGGAGGTACATCTCAGGTCATTCACACCAGCATGGACTATGACTGCATCATATTTCTACTTGCTTTGGAGTGACCTGCATACTTATGTTATGTGGCATATTGTGGCAGCCTACAGGCAGCTTACTGTACCCTTTCCCTTGTTCAGTCTGGTGTGCGGGACAGCAGTGTGTCTGACTATGGAGTCACCTATTACAACTGTATCAGGCATGTTGTTTCTCCTTCTGGCCTGTGACTGTTTGGCACACCAGCTTTGTGTACTATGTGTTGCATGTGCTATGTTTGGAGGTTGTTTGATTGGGTGTCTGCTTTAGAGGGCTCTGTTGGTGTGCTGTGTTTGTAATTTGTGCCTCCGGGAATGTTTTTCTGTGTTTATGTGTTTGGTTTGCAGTTGGGATAGGTCTATGTGGAACTGTGTTTGTGGTGTGTGTGGTTACCTTCTCCTCCTGACTAGTTTTGGGAGTACTGAGTTGAGGGAGCTCAGCCTCCAGTTTGGATAGATGGTTACATCTCTCACATATATTTGTATTTCTTGGGTGGAGTTGGGGGTTGTCTGTGTACTTGGGGCAGGTGTAACATTGCCTCAGGATTCACAGATTCAACTTGTTGTGGCTGGCCTTAGTGGATTGTATGTGTGGACAGATTTTATTGCCATACTACTGATCAGTGATTACTTCATTGTTTATGTTTGCTCTATCATGTAGTAGCTTCCTCATTCTCTTGCATGGTTTGGTTATGGCTGGTGTCCACCATGCCAGATTCCTGCATGTATGGCATTGTGTCTTGTTTTAATTTAGGATTGCATAATCCAAGCATTCCTGGCAGTGTTCATGGAATGGCTGTATTACAGGTTCTGAGGTGTGGCCCATATTTTGCACCTGCACATGACCTTTAATGGATTCCACATCAGTTTGGAGGAGTGCAAATATTGCTTAACACATGTTTTCCACTGTGGTTTTCTGGCCAGGGACTGTGGTCAGGATTTGTATATCCAGTGTGATTACTCTATGGTCTGGTTTTACCAGTGAGCAATACACTTCTCATCTTGCCATCCAGTACCCATGTTGCTGATTATCACATCCAGTATGCTTACCCCTCTTGTGGGAGTGGTGCGTTGTTCCTGGGCCTTTTGGTTTATGGATTCTATGAACTTTTGTCCTACACTGTTGGAGCTAGTATAATGCTCCCAGTCTATGTCTGGGTATTTTCAGTCACCCAATATAATGTGGTTTGGAGGACTTGATATATTCATGTATTCCAGCATAGGCCAGGTGCAGTTCCTGGTGTTGGGACAGTAGTCTGTAGCAGGCTATAAACTGGGGGGCAGTTTTAGCCACTGTTACTTGACCATGGCTAGTCCACGCTGCTTTTTGTTGTGGTACCAACATGGGGGTGTGGTTATCCTTGACAATTCTTGCTAGTCACCCTCCTTTTGTAGCTTTTTCCATGTTTTGAGGCTGTACAGCACAGTATGAGGTGTAACCTGGTAGTGTTAGGGTGCTGTTGTGAGCCTTGACTCAGTTTTCTGTTACAGTGCAGATATCAACATTCTCCTTACTGGGTGAGTTTAGACTGCATGCATCTTGCTGTTTCGACTTATCCCTTATCTTATTCTTATCCCTTCTGATACCTATGGAGATAGGTTTGTGTTTTGAGCCTTACCTATTCAGGACACACTGTGGGTAACAACAGCCTTTGCCAGTATCCATACGGCCTGCACTGATAGGTGCACGCCAGTCCTAGCAGGTGGTGCATCATGTCATGCTCAGCATGTCATCCCAGACTGGCACACATTGGATCCCCTTTGACTAACTGCGATACTTCAGTCAATTATTGCACTTGATCATCTCATTGTCATGTTGTGGCATGATGCTTGGTAAGGGTAGGATGTTAGTCAGGGTCCTCAGGTGTGCATATAGTACATGGTGTTACATTACTTAACACATAGCATTCATGCCTCAGGTGGTGCTGCAGGGCTGCCTCTGTCGGATGCGCATATTACACTTCCCTGTACATGTTTGAGAGCAGGTTGTGTCATGTTAGGCATCCCTGTTACTATATGAGTGAGTCAGAGAGGGGTATCATTCCCAGGGTTCCTACTGAGCCAGTGTATGTGCTATGCCTTGCCTCTTTGCCAAGGCCAGGGCATACTGGGCATGCCTCATTCTGCCTACTGGGGCAGGCACAGGTTGTTCCTCCTCTGAGTCACACTCTGCCTGTGATGGCCTTGGCAATGGTGGGGGGCTGTTTGGCCCGGCCCTATGCTGGTCCTGCTGCAGCTGTTTTCGCAAGATCATATTATGTAGCATAGCACATACCATGACAATTTGGGTACATGTAGTTGGTGTGTACTGCAAGGCTCCACCAGATGTGTCCAGACACCGGAACCGTGACTTGAGCAGCCCAAACACACGCTCTATTACATTACGTGTTTGTGCGTGTGCCTCATTATGGTGTTCCTGTTCAGGTGTGTGTGCATTTCTGATGGGTGTCATCAGCCACGGCTCCAGTGCATAACCTGCATCCCCCACTAGGTGTCCATGTGGGATGTCCCCATTGGCAAATGTCTGGTACAGCTGCGTCAAATGCCATATGTGGGAATCATGGTAGCTCCCAGGACAGCCAACACACACATTCATTATTATGCCCTGGGCATCACACATGACCTGGCAGTTGATGGAGGGGAAGCCCTTGCGGTTGATGTATGCCCTACCCCACTCACCGGCTGGTGCTTTGATGCGTATGTGCGTGCAGTCTATTGCACCCACTACCTCAGGGTATTCCGCTATTTGCTGGAAGAGACGCATATTGCTGGCCAATACCTCACGGGCATTGGGGAAATATACATGATCACCGACATGTGCTGACATGGCATCCAGGAACTGGTGCAGTACCCTGGAGGCTGATGCTTGTAATATCCCCATCATATCACCAGTTGGTCTCTGGAAGGTACCTGTTGCTAGTATTCTTAGGCTGACACATACCTTGGTTTCCACTGGGATGGGTTCCCCTCTGTTGGTTCTGTGTGTGAGGCGTGGACTGCACAGCTCCACTATTTGCTGCAGGAGGTCTCTGTCCACTCTACAGCGCTCTACTATCTCCAGCTCATGTAACCCGTGGTAGGTGACCCTGGGCCTGTACACTCTTCTCCGTCTCCTCACTGTGGGTTGTCTGGCACCATCTGCATTGTCACCACCCTCAGCAAGTCGCCTATGTCTCATTATGACAGCTATGGCAGCCCCTAACATTTCTGCTCTGAGTTCAGCTTTTTCAGTTTTCACTTCTGATAACTTAACTCCTGTCTTGCAGTGTCTCTTGAGAAAAACATCCTGCACTGCAGTTTGCAGAGTTTTAAGTGCTGGGCTGGGCTACTATTCTGCCTGTGTAATTGCCTGCATCTAATTGTTTTCACCTGCTAGCTCCAGCAGTATTCCCTGCTAGCTTCCTACTAAATATGTTGCTTCCTTTTTCCTTTCTGTTTCCTCAGGGTGGAGCCGTGTGTAAACCAGCAGAAACACGCTCACAGTGGCTTACATGCGCGCACACATACTTACACAGTTCAGAATCTGCTTATTCAGATTAAAACGCATGTACACCCATGCAAACAGTGTTAAACATCTCCCAACATGCTCCCACATGCTCAGTCTGCCTTACACGCACGCACACTGCCTTACTCGCGCTTCATGGCGCGCACACGTGCGCATACACATCCAGCAAGAAACTTTGGTGTAGGCAACAGTGTACACCTTCCATTTCTTGACTTTCTCATGCTTAGTTAGTGGCACACCTCTTTCCATGATATCTGTCTGACATCTGTCATGTAACTCTGACCTCCAATGAACTGCATTTCTTTCTACCATTCCCCCCTGTGATGTCACCTATCTCCTACTCTGTTCCTCCCCCTTCTGTAACTCTTACACTACTCAGACTGTGCTCATTTGCTATGTGACAGTGGAATTAAGTATCCTTACACTCATTTGCATCAGATTGCCTACTAATGCTTAGTTACATGTCTTAGACTCAGCTTCCCCCTTAGCAACCACTACACGGTGGCCATGTTGGTTTTGGTCTGCTGGTCCCTGCAATGACATTCCATGTATTGCATAAAACCTACATTTGTAGGTTTAAAACCTTCGTTTTTATGTTCTATACAGCGCAGCCCATTTGCGTGGGGCTGCGCTGGGTTTAAACATCGGCAATCACCGAAAAAAAAAATTATATTTTTAATATATTTGCATCAGGTTACTTTGCCAATGGCCACATATTTGGCCATTGGCATGCTGCCTGACACATATGCACCCTTTATTTGGAGCTGACATGGCTCCATTGCAGTTTTTGCAGAAACGTACTCAGTTGTCAACTGAGTACATTTCTGCAGCTAAAACGGCTCTTACATGGGCTGTTCTGGGCTTCCTGGATCACTAATCATCCTCATTTGCATGCTATTCGGCTGAAAGTGAGGTGATTAGCTTATCCACGCCCATTCCGTGTAACAGCCGTTTTAGCTTGTCTCTTACACGGACTTTGGGCTGTTCCTGGATCGCGAAGGCTGCGTGGAGTCTTACACTACTCTTAGACTCCGTACAAGCCTTCGTGAATCCGGCCCAATACCTCTACCTTGTGCAATACATGTATACAAAGAAGCAACATCCAAAGCAAAAAAAACATGGCTTCATGTTCTGTAAACTGATACTTATGTAACAAATCTAACAATACCCAAGAATTTCTGAGGTAAAAAATCTAGATTTTTGGACAATAAACAGACTGGAAGAGTTTCAGCTTTCCTGAAATATGTTGCTATAATTGGTCTAAAAAGAAGATTAACAGCATCCTTATGGATCTTGGGTATTGCAAAAAATCTGGCAATTCTGGGGAATTCAACTTTCAAATACTCAAAACAAAAATCCAGGTGACCCTGATGTAAAAGGTCAAGCAAATTCTCAAATTGCTTATAAGTATAATCTATAATAACCTCATCATAACATTTTACATTCAGGCCAAAAAAGTCACACTTCAGTAGCTGTGGATATGCATGTTGCATGCTTTTTATTGACCACATCTGCACAGCATAAGGGAATAGTTTAGTTGTACTTTGAAAAGACAGGGCCCTTAAACCCAGCTTACTTAGAAACACAAAGTCTTTAAACCCAGCCTTTTGGATTTTTGGCCTGAATGTAACCATAATGACTTAAAAAAAAAAGAAAGAAAGTTAGACATTCAAAAGCCATGTAGCCGAAACCCTTGATCCTTAAGGGGTCATTTGCATATATCGCCTGGGCCTCCAGTACACGAGGTTTAAGGTATCAGACAGTGCAAACTCTAGCTTGACTGTTTTTTTTTTTTTTTTCAGTATTTACTGAATGGTTGATCCATGTGTCTTTTTTACCCTTTGGTTTGTAAAGCCGCTATTTCTTATAACTAAAAAAGTACTTGTCTTTATCTTTAACACATACAACAGTCATTGAGAAGACATTAATTTAAAATACCACCTGATTGTTGTTGTGTCTTTTGGCTTTTCCCGGTTAGGGGTCGCCACAGCAGTATATTTTTACGTGCCAAGTTGCCGGCCCTGACGCACAACCTTCAATGAAAGAATGCCCATTCGAGCATGTCTCCACACAGAAGACACTCTAGCTGAGAATCGAACAGGACAACATCTTTCTGTGAGGTGACAACGCTACCGCAGCACCACCACTGCAGTTAAAATACCAAGTGATTGTACACTATATAAAACTGTTTAACAATATAACATGTCATTTATATCATGAAAAGCTTTATAAACATACAAATAGGAGCAACAATTATTTTACTTGCAGTTACTTTTCTCTTTACTGTTCTTCTGAACCTTAATGACATTACATGACGAATATACTTTACGGTCACTGTTGACATGACACCCTGACCCCATGTGCAAAGTATGATAAAAAGGGGTTGTGGATGAATGGATGGTTGGATGTATGGAAGGATGGATGGATGCTTTACAGGCTACCCACAGGCTTAATAAAGTCAACAAATGTCCAGTCTTTTCTCAGCCACTTTGTCTTGCAAAGCCATATTTTAAAAAAGTGATTGTTTTATAGTCTCCCTATTATTCTCTCGGTGTTGCTGGTCTTCTTCCTGGTCATCTCCATCTCCCAACAACAGTCTCAAGTTCAAGTCCATGGTACTCCTGATTCTTCTAGTTAACTCTAGAACTTTTTTCTGTCTCTCAAGAAAATTTTTTGAAACACTGGAACATGTTTTACTGGCAAAGTGTCTCTATGAGCTTTACTGTCAGAAGAAAGAGAAGTAGAGGCCTGCTTTTCCTTTCTGGCTCACGTTTTGCTGGATAAACTTTATTTCCTCCTCAGCCTGTTTTGCATCAAAAAATTAATTTTTTTTCCATCAAGAAACAATACTCTGAAGACAGCTGGATACAACAGCTTGAATCTCACACCTGTCTCTCAACATTCCCTGATTGTGGGGATAAATTTGGTTGTCTTCAGCTTGTTGCACAGTGAATAGTGATTTTCCATAAGCACTCTGCTGTCTCCAATTTTTAATATATTCCTTCCACTCATTTTTTTCATTATCAGCTCTTTCTGCTGGTATCATTGCATCTTTATTAACATAGGTCTTGCTTGCTTTCTCATGGCAAGGTTTGAAGCATACACTAGATGTGCCTTTTTTGATTAATAAATCCTGCTGTGGAAAACAAGTCCAGTTGCTTATTTGAGTTTACATAAAATTATTACAGTCTGTTCCTTCCAATTTTCCTGGTATAATGGAAAATCTTAGCTTTTCTTTTCTAACTCTACTATTTTTTGAAACAGCTCTTCTTGAAAAGCCACATACTCAGACAATATTTTCTTCATTTCATCCTCTGATTTTTTCAGTTTTATCAATTGTTCTGAACAGCTAAATAAAGCTTTTATTTTTTGAATATTTTGTTATTTTAGTTAATATACCCTTTCAAGTGTTTCATTTACATTAATCATCTCCGAGTTTAATTAATGTATTTTTTCCTTTTAGGTACTGGAATCCATCTCTTGCACCAAAGCTGAAACTTAAACTTCTTTTAGCTGAATGGCTGCAGGATTCTTCCCAACCAGTATGTTTTCTCTTCATTTTTTCTAGTTGATTTTCTTCTTTGCTGGCATTCAGGTAGTGTATTTATTAGCTAGTACATGAATTGTACCCAAGGTGACACTTTCATCTGACTCTTTTTTTTTTTCTGTTGTCACACTTGGAGAGTTGAAATTAAGCTTTTGATCAAGATGCAGCCATCTTGGAAGTCCACTACAAAGCAAGTATTGGCAAATCAGAAAAAGGCCTCCAAATGAAGCTCGTATGAATAATTAAAACAACAGTTTGGTGAGGTTTGCTAAGCTGCAAAGCAATTATTGGCACACTCCACTTTACTCAATGTAAACCTGAAACCTGACATGGCTATGACAACTGAATAGGGAAATGTGCTTATTGAGAAACACTTAATATGTTTTATTGCAAAATCATGTCATACTCACCAATATATCCTTTAATGTAACTGGACAAATCAAGTATATCAACAGGCTACTAACCAATGTACAATGTACAAAACATAATCTTCTGCTCAGTGAATCTCAATAAGCTATTATTGCTTGTTTTAGTCCCTGTTTCATTACACCCAGAAGTCATTGTTATGTTAATTGGAATGCACTTTGCATCAAAGATATGTGCAGCATGTTCAAGTGTCTTCTGTCCAGTAAATCTAAGACTTACAACTTAACAGTTTTCGTAATACTGAACAGCAGATGGTTTGTGGCTTGGTAGTAACTGTTGAGGTTTGCAGTGGAACATAAGCTTTTAATATCTCATTAAATTGACCTTCAGTGCTGTGGTTTCATTACTATTCATCTAACTCAACTGCTCTAAACACAAATATGTGATAGCTATTGTATGAAGCTAATTACTTGAGTATAAATGTTATCTAAACAGATTTACTCAAAGTTTAGCTGCTTTTCTGGAAATATTAGTGAATAAAATTAAGGAAAGCATTTTTTGCTGGGCACCTTAATTCACTCTAATGACAGTATAACCTGGAGAAAGATTGATCGATTAAAAGTTAAATGAATGAATGAATAAATAAATAAATAATGTACCAGAGAGTATCTGAGAAGCTGTGCTACTATGTCTGGTGAGGAAACAAAGATGAGGAAACAATGTTTCAAAAAAAAACTTACTTGAGCAAATTAAAAAAGAGCAACCTTATTTAGAGTACATGACCTTTAGTACCAGTTATGATAACATTGGCCCATATTCATTAATAGCACATATTTGATACAAAAGTATCAAATACGTGATCCAGGCTATGGTGTTCATAGCATGTAGTTCACCTCTTTAACAGCTGCTATGGAAGCTTAAGCAAGAACTGCAACTTAAAGTTTTAGGAGGAATTTCAGCTATTATCTCAACTAAAGGTCATCCTCACTAGAGCCAGATTAAACCTTATGGGCTACAAGGCACTGAAACCATGTGACCATTTCCTTAATCACTCCTGTTATGTGACCATTAGTTACGTGATAATTAGATACTTGTATCATGTAAGCCTGCAAAAATGTATTAATTGCTGGCATAGTTTGTATAAGGAACAGGATATAAACCTTCATCAAATGTAACATATAAACAGAGCATTGCAGCTCCTGTAATATATGATAGATAAGCATTGTATGATATTCTGAGCATATTTCAAGAAATCACAAAACACCAATGTGCAAAGTAAAAGAAGCTTTAATTGTTTGCACTCAGACAATGATTTACCAAACTCAAAACAAAGTACACACTCTAAGGTGCAGATAGCTAATCAAAACGTGTACAACAAACTCTATCCTTTGGAAGAAATGTTAAACCAAGATACAATCCTCCTGAGTCAATGGTAGATTTTGTGGATAAAACATATCCCATACCATTTATCAAAAAAGAGTACAGGAATGTCCCTAGTACACTGGCTAAATTTCAGCTAGTTAGTATAAATACCATCTCAGTTTTTTCCAGAAAAGAAGCTGCTGAAAAGAGACTGCTGGTTTAGAGTGACTATTCTAATCAACTAAGCAAAAACAGTCTTCACTTCCAGACAATCAGGGATGGGTGTTGGGCTGGAACAAAATAATCTGTCCAGTTCATTAAAATGTTACATAACATTTTTGAAAGTTTGCTGTGTCTCATAATGCAAAGAAATCTTTTACAGGGAGTAAGTCTGTCTGATTTTAACTATAACGAAACAGTTCTTATCGCCCTGTTCCTGCCAGACTGAGTAGATTCACACAACCATATCCATTTTCTCTGAAATAAAATACTAAATGCAACATTTATTTTACTTTATTTTATTTATTTATTTTACTTTTGTTTATCAGGTTCATCCAACTGAGTTTAATCAAAAAACACTTTTCAGTGGAGGCCTGGGATGCAAAGCTCCACCATATTATATTTGTAAACAGGCATTTAGTTTTAATGGACACTAAGTAATATATATTAATAATTGAACATACATTTGTTAATTAGATTACATTCATGTGAAATAAATGAAACAATTACAGTATACAAGATTTTTATGTATTAACTTTAGGCTCAACATTGAACTTTTGAAGAGGTGTATTAGTGGGTTTGTCAAACAGATAACAGATCTTCTGATTAGTGATTAGAAAGTTAAAGAAATGGAAATGAGGGAAGTAAATCAGTAGAACATAAAATGTTAATATTGTAGTAAAGAGGAAGAGTATTAACTAGAATCAGAAAGAATTATATATAGCTCTTATATGTTTTATATTAGAAGTATAGAAGTGTGATGCGGAGCATTGTCAGAAAACTAAGTATATGGCTAGGTGATTCTCATAAAACTATTCAGATATTGGTGAAGATTGGTTGTGGGGCATTGGATTCTGAGTGAAGAGAAATGGTTTGATGATATGGCAAACTGAAAATTACAGAGGCATTTGTCCTGCGGATATTTAGGAATAGATCCAATATATGTGAAGTTACAGCTTTGTTTTAGAGGAGTTTACATTTTGAATGGATTTCTATGGCAGTGGGATGTGTTAGTGAAATTGTAATGGATTGCACTGAAATTTTTTGATAGCAATGATTTGAAATACAGTACCATGCCATTATTAATGTATTTATTTATTCATTTGATTGCAAGCTGACATCTGAGGTGTACACAATCATACAATTGTCTGTAACTAATGGGCAGATCTGTATGTGTGTTGGGGGGAGGGTGCCTGTATGAGCACTGGAGCTGCAGTGGATTCACAACTTAATCCAGAGGACTATTAGTATCCTAGCCACAGTATCCTATATTGTAAGTACCATTGATATGATTAATTTATAATTGGTTTCAACAGTAGTGAGGGCTTAAGGGGCCAGACCCCCAGTGAATTTATGATTGCTCATCCAATCATTCAAGTTACACTTAAAGAAGGTCAGGGAGTAACGCGACTTTATATCCAAAGAAAATCTATTCCACAAAAGAGTCAAGCTTTTGGATAGATATCTGTCTTGCTAGTAGGTCCTCTTAAGGTTTTGTGAAAGTTAAGGTCTCTTGATCAGGTGTTTTCGATGTCACTTTGTGGATGTGCAGGACGTTGCATTACATTGGATCTTTCAAGGGTCAGTATGCTAGACAGAGGTCACTTCTCAAGAATCTGAAGGAAAAAGAAAAGAGAGAGACCACTTTAAGGTGGTCAGGGTAGCTGAGTGAAGACATATCCTTCATTATCTTAGAGAAGGAATGCTGTGCTCTCTTAAAATAGTTCATAAGCTTAGACAATTACATACTAAATGTGCTACTATAGTCTATTATAGACCTAAAAAGGGGGAATAGAGAAGGATGATAACTTCCTTAGATCTGAAAGAAATATCACTGGTGATTAGTTTGGATAAGTAGAAAGATTTCCTAATAACACTGGATACATGGTTATCAAAGGTAGCTCATTGTCGATGAAAGAACTCAGGTCCCTAATGACTGAATCAAATTTCAAAGAGGTGTTACTGATGTTCTGAGTGCATGGTTGCTCAGCTTTAAAGGGCACAGTATTGCATTCCTTACCATTTAGTTTTAGGCCATGGTCCTGAAGAATCTGGAAGTCAGATGTGCTGTTAATTACAACTCCAATTTGCAGTCATCCACAAATGTGGTCACTTACAGGTATTTGTGTCAGCCTTGACATCAGAGAAGAAAACACCTAAGAGAGGTGGTTCTAGAGGGACAAAACTGATAATTGCTCTTCAAGGAGGCTGTGCCTAGCCCACTAATAGAGGGAATCTGTCCATTTCACATTTTGCTATCCAGCAAGTAACATATGAGGTTTATAGTTAGTTTGATTAATTTACAGATTATGTCAGAATGGGAGATGGTATCAAAAGTTATTTCCAAGGACCAGGTAGGCAGTGTAAATTGATTTGCCAGACCCTAATGCATCAGTGGCTTGCTCAAAGAAGGCCACAAAATTTAACAGACAGGATCTGCCTTTAACAATCCCAAACCGCTTTGGTCCCAGAGCTTGCAGACTGCCTATATTCCTAAGTTCTACAGTTATGTTTTCCATTGCTTTGCAGATAAGGCTGATGAGGCTTATAGGGCTATAGTTTCCTAGATCAGTATTGGCTGTCCCTTATGGAAAGGGATAACTACTGCAGTTCTCCATTCCTCTGGCACAAATGCAATGAAGAGACTTAGGCTAAATAGACTTAGTAGTGAGTTTATAGAGTGCTTGGTGCTGACAATAGAGCAGCCTGGCACATTTTCAACCAACATGGATCTAATGTTTTTAGAAATGGAGAGAGCATTCGGGACTTACTCAGAGGTGAAAATGGGGGGGTTATGGCTAATAAGTGGAACAGACTCATGAAAAGATTGAGGAGTACAATTAGTGTTTAATTTGTTTGCTAATATGATGGCTATGTCCTTAAAGGATGAGTATGTGTTGTGTATTAATTAGGAGCATTGCTGGGTATTACTTCTAAGATTTCTGAGAAAGATAAAGAATGCATTATGGTTTTCCTAAGCAGAAGAAGCCATTCTCAATTCAAATTTACTTTTGGAGGATTTGATTTTCTTTCTGACTTCTCTGTTTTTGCTTTTAGTTCTTCTTTAGAAGATGGGTAGTAAGTTTACGTTTATGAGTTGTGAATTTCTTCCTCTTATTGTATAGTTTAATACTAGGGTTCTATGACAGGGGTTTCATTCCTGAATTTATCATGTATTCATGTATTATTCTTGCACAGAGGTGGGCATAGAAATTATCCACAAATGTGGCACAATGTGAGATGGGGTCATTTATTTGAGGACGGTGCAATTTACCAAACAGTGGTCAAATTTGACTACTGACACGATAGTCATAGTGTGGCAATATAATGAAAACAAATCCAATATTTTCCAAACACCAGTTAGAACCTGAACCGGTTGTCAATGGAGCTGGCATTAATGAAGTCCAGAAATCTTTGTATGCATTTATTTGAGACAGTGTAGGTTTCAACATTTAACTGAGGTTGAAGTCTCCCAAGGCTATATAAGGATGGATGTCAGTTTATTTAGGTATAACTCTTGGGCTGCAGGAGACATGGAGGAGTACTATAGTTGGGTATTATATGGTAAAGAGTTCAATTTAGTGTGAAAAGGATATGGAGGAGTTTAAAATCATTGTCCTGGTGTACAAGTCTGAAACTGAAATAGCTTCTTAAGAATACAGACATTCCCTATGAAGTAACAACATCATTTTCCATGTCGGGTCTGAAACAGTGGTAGGCACTGAAATCCTGCACTGAGGTCTGAAACCATGTTTCAGTAACTATGACATCTATATTTCCAAGAATTAAGAAGGAGTTCCTGTAAGGAAAGCAACTTCTAGCTTAGGCTTCTGGCATTGAACAGTGTTAGCTTAATATAATTTTGATTTTATTGCCTATGTAGTTAATTTGAGAAGGCTGACCTTACCTAAAAAAAGACACAATGGAGGAGGAGAAGGTTTTGGTTTATATACAAAAACGATAAGGAGAGAGGTGCAGGCCATCTGTAGGAAAGCATCTAGTGCTGTTGATCTTTTTCCTCAGAGGTGAGTATATGTTGATCCCCTTAGAATGACACCATCAGCCAGGGCAATAATTTAAGTCAGTTGCCTTTTATTTATATTAAAGCATAATTCCTGGCCATGGTAGGACACTACTCAGTATTTTTTATGTGTATTTTAAAAATGCCATCATCTCCTCCTTCATATGATCCAAGGAGGTATATCTCAGGTCATTTACTGCCACATACTCAATGACCATGTCGATGGTGGTGCTGCGGTAGCATTGTCATCTCACAGTAAGACGTTGTCCTGTTCAATTCTCAGCTAGAACGTCTACTGTGTGGAGACATGCATGAATGGGTGTACCTTCATTGAAGGTTGTGCATCAGGGTTGGCAACTCGTCACGTAAAAATCTACTGCCAATCATTAGCGGACTGGAGTTCCACTGTGGTGACCCCTAACCTGGAAAATCCAAAAGACACAACAACAACTCAATGACCATGTCATATATGTATTGAGTGCGAAGGGACTTCAGGACACTAGTGACACTGTTGATCTTGGCACCTGATAGGAACTGACCATCACGCTGTCCTTATTCTGTCTGGTTAATGGTAAATCTGTCAGACCATGGAGTTACCTATGACCAGGATGCTACCAGATGTGCTATTGCGGCCTTGCTGCTATAAGGGCTTTAGCCTACCAAGTGAATGTCCCCTTTTGTAGTTCTGTTTTCTGTAGTGTTTGTGTATGTTATTTGCCTGTTAGTGTGATGCTCAGTGTCCTGTGTACTGAACCTTCATCTAGAAGGCCTTCGTACTTTAGGCAGAGACTTTTTAAGTACTTCTGCATAAGAAGGCTTACATGTTTGCCTATGACACTGTGGACATGGTTTTGTGAGGTGAGTGTTGAAACTGACAATGTGCTGGCTACAGTTTAAAGTCTTTGAAGAGAGGCTGGCCTCCAAAGTTAGTAGATAGCTGCACCTCTCAGAGGTAGAATTATTAATAGGAAGAATGAAACAGTAGACAGTGAGCATGATGCAATTTCTACATTGCCTAAATGTTCCTACTGCTATCAGGCTAGTAAATGATCGTGAGATAAAATGTGACATCATGACATTTGGTGCCTGGTGAAACAGAGAGTACTAATGAGTTTATATGAAATGAAATTAATTTATAAGAAGGGTCTACATACTGCAACACTAGGATGAACTATGAGTCAAAGCATCAGGGATACAATTATATTCTTACAGTATCATTAAATTGAGAGTACAAAGGTCAGTTAAAGTTTAGCAAAAACAGATATATGAAGCAGTGCCTACCAGTCTGGTTGAGTGCCACATCAGCTAAGTACAAATGATTTGGCTTAGGTGCTACTACAACAGCTTAGTAAGTGCAGTGATGAGACAGTCAGTAGCCTGCAGCTACAAATGGAATCAGACTTGAAATGCCTGCAGCAGACAACAAATAATGTTTGCAAAAGACATTAAGTAATGGTTTCTTGGAGATAGCAACTATACCTTTGCTCAGGTGACACAACAGCAATTTTACTACAAACTTACAGATCATAACAATAATTAGACTTAGGCTCAGAATGCCCATAGCTGGCAATAGTAGTAAAAGAGAAAATAAACAATAAGCCTACAGCAACAGGGATCTCAACCCTGAGTGATATGGCATGCTGCAAGTGTTCTTATGTGCACACAACCACACTTGTGCACCTGCAACTGTCCATAACTGTGCTCAGTCATTTTTACTTTAGAGAACTAGACAGTGCCAACAATTGGAACTGTCATAAATAGTTCTGAACAGTGACCAACCTTGTTGCAGAGTATATGCAACACCTTTCAGATCTGGTGGGGTTTGGTGGTCAAGTTCTATTAGGTATTGTCAGGCATCCTTGAGCAGTCAAAGCCTGGCATAGTAGAGTGACAAAGCCTGGCAGACAATATCTGCAAACACCTTGAGCAGGGACAATAGGTGCTGATTGTGGAAACAAGGGTAACTTGGCTAGGCTTGTAAAGGCCCTAGGGCTATTAGGCTAATAACTTCCTACAATCCTATGATCCTATGAGTTTAAAGAACAAACCAGAGCACACAGGACAATCAAGAAATGCACTTCCCTTGCAACTAATAGAAAATGTTGCCAGAACAATAACAGTACCCCCACTCTCCACAGGAGATCACTTGCTAAATCATTTTCAAATTCAGAAGAAATCCAACAGAGCACAAAGAATACAGAAAAGTATTTAAACCAGTAATAACACAATGTAATTTAAATGCAAAAATAGAAACATGCACATCCCAGCTGTACCAGCATTTTGTTAAGAGGAAAAAGTCCAATTAAGTATCCTCAGGAGTACTTGTGTAGTCACAGCCCAGCAGAGTAGAATGATGACATCTGCGAACACCCTGAGTTTAAACAACAAACGAGACCACACCAGTCAGCCAATCAACACACTGCTCTTGCACAGCCCCCTTCTACTGCCACCAGTAAATAACTTGCTAAAATAGTTGCACCGTATGGTTTAGTCAGCAGCAAGCTGAAATATATTGCAGTGGCAATACATTCTTCTTCTTCTCCTTTCGGCTGTTCCCGTTAGGGGTCACCACAGCGGATCATCTGTTTCCATTTCTTCCTGTCCTCTGCATCATGCTCTTTCACACCAACCGCCTGCATGTCCTCTCTCACCACATCCATAAACCTCATCTTAGGCCTTCCTCTTTTCCTCTTACCTGGAAGCTCCATCCTTAGCATCATTTTCCCAATATACCCAGCATCCCTCCTCAGCATATGTCCAAACCAACGCAATCTCGCCTCTCTTGCTTTGTCTCCAAACTGTCCAACCTGAGCTGACCCTCTAATATACTGATTCCTAATCCTGTCCATCCTAGTCACACCCAGTGAAAATCTTAACATCTTTAACTCTGCCACATCCAGCTCTGACTCCTGCCTTTTCGACAATGCTACAGTCTCCAACCCATATAACATAGCTGGTCTCACTTCCCTCTTGTAGACCTTCCCTTTCACTCTTATTGGTACCCGTCTCTCACAAATCACTCCTGAAACTTTTCTCCATCCACTCCACCCTGCCTGTACTCTCTTCTTCACCTCTCTTCCACACTCACCATTACTCTGAACTGTTGATCCCAAGTACTTAAACTCATCCACCTTTACCAACTCTACTCCCTGCATTCTCACCATTCCTCTACCCTCCCTCTCATTTACACACATATATTCTGTTTTAGCCCTGCTGACCTTCATTCCTCTCCTCTCTAAAGCATATCTCCACCTCTCCAGGGTGTCCTCAACCTGGTCCCTACACTCTCTACATATCACAATGTCATCTGCAAACATCATAGTCCATGGGGCCTCCTGTCTAATCTCATCTGTCAACCTGTCCACCACCACTGCAAATAAGAAAGGGCTCAGAGCTGATCCTTGATGTAAACCCACCTCCACCTTAAACGTATCTGTCACTCCCACTGCAGTCCTCACCAATGTCACACTACCCTTGTACATATCCTGTACCACTCTTACATACTTCTTTGCCACTCCCGACTTCCTCATACAATACCACAACTCCTCTCTAGGCACCCTGTCATATGCTTTCTCTAAATCCACAAAGACACAATACAACTCCTTCTGACCTTCTCTGTATTTCTCCAACAACACTCTCAGAGCAAATATTGCATCTGTAGTGCTCTTTCCTGGCATGAAACCATACTGCTGATCACTAATCATCACCTCCCTTCTTAACCTAGCTTCCACTACTATTTCCCATAACTTCAAGCTGTGACTGATCATTTTTATCCCTCTGTAGTTACTGCAGCTCTGCACATCACCCTTATTCTTAAAGATAGGTACCAAAACACTTTTTCTCCACTCCTCAGGCATCCTTTGACTTTCCAAAATTTCATTAAACAATCTGGTTAAAAATTCCACTGCCATTTCTCCTAAGCACCTCCATGCTTCCACTGGTATGTCATCTGGGCCAACAGCCTTTCCATTCTTCATCCTCTTCATAACTGTCCTTACTTCCTTCCTTGCTAATCTGCTTCACTTCCTGATTCACTATCCCCACATCATCCAACCTTCTCTCTCTCTCATTCTCTTCATTCATCAGCCCTTCAAAGTACCCTTTCCATCTACTCAACACGGTCTCCTCACTTGTGAGTACGTTTCCCTCACTGTTCTTTATCACCCTTACCTGCTGCATGTGTTTCCCAGCTCTGTCCCTCTGTCTAGTCAATCGGTACAGGTCCTTTTCTCCCTCTTTAGTGTCCAATCTCTCATACAACTCTCTATATGCCTTATCCTTAGCCTTTGCCACCTCTCTCTTTGCCATGCACCTCATCTCCTTATACTCACTCTTTCCAATATTTATTCATTCATTTATCACAGACTGTCATCTGTTACTTACACAGATAGTCAATGAAGTGTCTGTAATTTGTACGCACATTTGTGTGACCATGTTGCCAGTTATATTTATTTATTACAAACAGATATCTAAGGTGTACATTGTCAATAAAGTATTTATAATTGCTGAATATAAGAACTGTTTGTGGATGACAATGGGTTTGACTGACCCAGCTGTCATTTGCTCAAATTACACAAATATTCTGGGTTCAGAGGATGAATGTGTATTTGTGTGAAGCAAGCAGTGATATTTTAGCATAGGCACTGTAGTTTGTGACAAGGTTAAATGCATTACATTGCTTTTATGCTGTTATTATGTTTATCATTCCAACAACGAAAAAAGGCAAAACTGAAGTAAAATGATGCAAGCAGGCTACAGGAACACTTCAACCCACACTTTATTCCAATAAAGTAAGCACTTTCATTGGAGAAAGTACATGAAACACTGCATTGTATTTAAATAAAAACTGTTAGACCAGGCAGCCAATGTAAAGGCTTAATTAATTATGATGTCACAAATAACATTAAGTGCTTAATTAATGGATAAAAAAACCTCACAACTAAGATTTAAATTCTTAAAGTCATAGCTAGACATGCTTATATGTTAGTAATATAAAAGTGATCAATAACACCAAATTAAATATTTTAAAAACAAAATTGCATTGCAAAAATAAAATAAAATAAATCAAACACAATTGGTTCTTAAAGAGGAAGGGTGAATATTATATCTATAAACACCAAAATTTATAACATTAATCTAAAATAAAATAAATAAATGCCAGTGTATGACTGAGGAAAGAACTGCAAACACCTTATGTTACGCATTTCCTCCACTTTAATAATCATGAACTTCATCGGAAATATCATCCCCACATGGTAAATCATTTAAATACTAAATGAAACATCACATGTGATCTGAAAGACCAATAAAATGTGTAAAACACTTAATCCATTACATCAATCTGCAGTATATAAAAAAAACATCAAAAAAATACATCACTCTTCTTTGAAAACTCTTACAATAAGATGTGTTCGCACCAAAAAGTGCAAATACTCATCTATAATGAATATATTGTATTGTAACTATAGCCTTTGTGCTTGTAAAAAGCGCTTTATATTGACCATTTCGTTCAGACCAGGAAGTTGATCTGCATTAAGTAAAATTTGCCACAAGGTTTCTTTACATTCCAAATGAACTTTGAAATTCCCAGAAAATAAATCATCATTGACTTTTTCTAACACTGAAAATGAAAACCTTTTGAAATTTGAACAAGTGGTAGCATGCTTCGCTAACGCATTAGACGTGTCCTTTTTTCTTATAGCTAAAGTGTGTTCATAGATATGCATGTTAAGCGTTCTTATAGTTTTACCTATGTAAAAATGCTCACATGAACCACACAAAGCAGCATAAGCCACATTTTTTGTCTTACACGTGTAATGTCCTTTACTGTAAAAGGTCTTATTCAAATGCTTAAAAAACACTGCATTGCTACCAGAAATGTACCTACATTGTTTACACGATCCACAAGGAAATTTACCAAAGTTAGAAATACCTAGAACATTAGTACAACCATGATTGACACTTTCTACAATAGTCTTTATATTGACTGTCCTTTTGTATGTAAAAAGTGGAACTTTACCAATAACAGTACACAAATCATTATTTCCCAACACCACCTTCCAATTATTCCAAATAATCTTTCTAATAGTAACCATCTCATTAGAAATGGGAATTGGAAAGGCTAACCTAAAATTACTACAAACACTGTCTGTACTTTTATTCTCCATGTTAACATCCAAATCATAGATGTGATGTAATATAGGACATGCTTTATTGGCCCTGAGGCCAAGAACTTCTCTTAATATATTATTTAACCATGTCTGGTCATAACCTCTTCCCACAAAAAATTCATCAATTTCATTGTTTCATTTGAAAAGACTTCGGGCCGGATTCATGATGGCTTGCACAGAGTCTAAGAGTAGAGTAAGACTCCATGCAGCCATCATGTCCGACGAGCGATCCAGGAACAGCCTGTAGGGGCTTGTAAGAGAGCTCCTAAAACGGGTCTTACATGGACAGGGCTGGGACATGCAAATCACCTCAATTGCAGGCAAAAGGCATGGAAATGAGGTAGATTTGTGATTCAGGAAACCCGAACCTGTCCGAGTGAGAGCAGTGTTATTTGCAGAAATGTACTTAGTTGACAACTGAGTAGCATTCTGCAAATAGCAAAACGGAGCCGTGACAGCTCCAAATAAAGGTTACATCCAGTGCAGGAAGCATGCCAATGGCCAAATATATGGCCATTGGAAATGTTCCCTGATGCAAAATTAAAATAAAAATAATATTTTCTTTCTCCGAATTCCGATGTTTAAGCATAGTGCAGCGCCGCGCAAATGGGCTGCGCTCTAAAAAACAGAATACTACAAATTAAAACCCACAAATGTGGAATTTATTGAAAGTGGTAATGTACAATCCAGGGAAATGGCAGGCTGAAGACAAGATGGAGTAGAGGTTGCTAAGGGGGGAAGCTCAGTCTAAGACATGTAACCAAGCATTAGTAGGCAATCCTATGTAAATGAGTGTTAGGATAATGAATCGCTAGTTTACATAGCAAATGAGCACAGTCAGTGAAGTGTAGGAGTAGGATATGGGAAGTAACAGAGTAGAAGATAGGTAACATCACGAGGGGGGTATGTATGAAAGAAGTGAAGCTCATTGGACAGAGTGGCATGTGTCCGCTGTCATTTAGACATCATGGAAAGAGGTGTGTCAACAGGTAGGCTAGGGAAAGCCAAGAAATGTAAGGTGTATTCCATGGATAACACCAAAGTTTCTTGCTGAGCATGCATGCGCACGTGTGCACGAATGTAAACCCGAGTAAGACAGAGCGCGCCCGTGTAAACGTGAGTGCGTGCGTTTAAGCCGGAGTAAGCATGTATAAGGCTGTTTAAAGAGTTGTAAGCGTGTTTGCACTGGTGTGCACGCATTTTAACCCGAATAAGCAAGTTTTAGCCCGTGTAAGCATGTGTGCGCATATGTTAGTTGCTGTGCTCGTGTTTGTGCTTGTGTGCGCGGCACTCCCCCCTGAGGAAACAGAAAGGAGAAAGGAAGCACAACAAATAGTAGGAAGCTACCAGGGAGTACTAGCAGAGCTAGCAGGTGAAAACAATCAGAATCAGGCAATTACACAGGCAGTACACTAGCCCAGCCCAGCCTAGCACTTAAAACTCTGCAAACAATAGCCCATTATATTTCTCACAAGAGACACTGCAGTAAGCTAATAGAAGTGAAAACTGAAAAAGCTTTACTGAGACAAAGAAATGTTAGGGGCTGCCATTGCTGTTATAAGGTGACATATGCAACATGCTGAGGGTGGTGACAATGGAAATGCTGCTGGACAACCCACAGTGAGGAGACGGAGAAGAGTGTACAGGCCCAGGGTAACCTACCATGG
Organism: Protopterus annectens; assembly: GCF_019279795.1. Classification (NCBI taxonomy): domain Eukaryota; kingdom Metazoa; phylum Chordata; order Ceratodontiformes; family Protopteridae; genus Protopterus; species Protopterus annectens. Next base: position 1,861,241,581 of record NC_056739.1, read on the forward strand.
GCTACATGAGCTGGAGATAGTGGAGCACTATAGAGTGGACAGAGACCTCCTGCAGCAAATTGTTGAGCTGTGCAGGCCACGCCTCACACACAGAACCAACAGAGAGGAACCCATCCCAGTGGAAACAAAGGTATGTGTTGGCCTAAGAATATTAGCAACAGGTACCTTCCAGAGACCAACTGGTGATATGATGGGGATATCACAGGCATCAGCATCTAGGGTACTACAGCAGTTCCTGGATGCCATGTCAGCACATGTCAGTGATCATGTATATTTCTCCAATTCTTGTGAGGTATTGGCCAGCAATATGCGTCTCTTCCAGCAAATAGTGGAATACCCTGAGGTAGTGGGTGCAGTAGACTGCATGCACATATGCATCAAAGCACCAGCCGGAGAGCGGGGTAGGGTCTACTTCAACCGCAAGGGCTTCCCCTCCATCAACTGCCAGGTCATGTGTGATGCCCAATTCATAATACTGAATGTGTGTGCAGGCTGCCCTGGAAGCTACCATGATTCCCATATCTGGCATCTGACACAGCTGTACCAGACATTTGCCAATGGGGACATCCCACATGGTCACCTGGTGGGGGATGCTGGCTATGCACTGGAGCCGTGGCTGATGACACCCATCAGAAATGCACACACACCTGAACAGGAACGCCATAATGAGGCACACGCACAAACACATAATGTAATAGAGCATGTGTTTGGGCTGCTCAAGTCACGGTTCCGGTGCCTGGACACATCTGGTGGAGCCTTGCTGTACTCACCAACTACATGTACACAAATTGTCATGGTATGTGCTATGCTACATAATATGATCCTGTGAAAAAAGCTGCAGCAGGACCAGTCTAGGCCTGGGCCAAACAGCCCCCCACCATTGCCAAGGCCATCACAGGCAGAGTGTGACTTGGAGGAGGAACAACATGAGCCTGCCCCAGTAGGCAGAAGAAGGCGTGCCCAGTATGTTTTGGCCTTGGCAAAGAGGCAATGCATAGCACATACACTGGCTCAGTAGGAACTCTGGAAATGATACCCCTCTCCGACTTGCACATGATGTAAAAGGGATGCCTAAGTTGACACTACCTGCTTCCAAACATGTGCAGGGAGTGTAGAATGTGCATCCAACATAGGCAGCCCTGCAGCACCACCTAAGGCATGAATGCCATGTGTTAAGCAATATAAAGCAGTGCTAAACAGCAATTATCACCATGTAGTATATGCAAACAAAATCGCACACACCAACTAGCACAACTGTGGTCAATGTTCAGTAATATTGGGCAACGTCCAGCAATGTTGGCGAATACTGAGCAATGTCAGACAAGCCTAGTCTAAGTAGGGCATAGCTGAGCAAAAGCCAACATGCTCATATTTGCTTAACAGGCCCTTAAGCAGTGTGGTCTGCTCAGTATGAAAATATAAAGCAGTGATGGGCCTCGAACCCAGGATACTTTGCACTATAGCCAAAGTACTGAACCACCAAACCATGACAGTATTGCAGTGGTCTACCTGTATGACGGAATGTTGATAAGTCTATGCAAAGTATTCCATGGAAACCCTGCAGGCACAGCATAATCCTTGTTGAGTTATGACACAAAGGTGAGTCCTGCAGTGAGAACAGAACCTGACTTCCAACACACACAGTATAAATATTAATATTGGTCATGTTCGCACACATCAGCAAATGTAGTGGACCTTAGATAGCAACATACTGAAGGGTCACACTGGGCATGCTCACACACTTGAATAAATGAGACAAATGTCGGGCAACAAAACATGTAATGTCAGAACTGGGCATGCTCACACACTAGGCCATGTCTGAGTACAGCAGTGGGCCACACCTATCTGGCAGTTGCATGTGTTAACTCAGGAACCTGTCACTATACAGCAATCTGCCCTGTGCACACAGTTATATGACAACAGACACATCTATAATATACTGGAACTCTGTCATAATCAAATATGCTCTGCAGATACTTAAGTTCTTCATGGAAACTGGTAAAGCAAAGATGATAATGACCTGCAAACAGTATCTGCAATAAACATTGTGCATCTTGAACATTAGCATAGGTTCAGAGGTCGATACTAGGCTATCTGCCCTAGGGCATGTATAAGCCTAGCCAGAGTGTGTTTGGCATTTCAACCCTGTCAGATTACTACACTGTGTGTGTTTGAATAGTAGGTCACACAAGATAGCCCATGTACGTTTATGCTAGTGTGCCTCTGTCTAGCAGGGACACAGAAGATATCCCAGGGATAAATATACAATCACCCATACAGTCGTCAAGATGTCTCCAGTAGGTGGACAGTGGGTGGCTCTGCCTATGTGAAACTGGGATTACATTCTGTAGTGAGTGGAGCCTCTGGGATAAGAATCTGTCCCTCCACAATGTCCTATTAACATCTGTGCTGAGGTATACGTCCCTGCAGTGTGTAGCTCCAAGGGAGTTTGATATCCTGAGGTGGAGCATGTCCAGTAATTCTGGTTTGGGTATAGCTGTAAACAACAGGCACACATCATATCTGAGTAGGTGGTAAGCGACTGAGTAGAGCTGGAGTTACTACATCTGAACTATGCAGGGCATCTGTGTGAGTCCCTAGATCTGCTTGGTGAGGACCGTCCACGGCCAGTGTACAGTTGCTACAGGTGTCAGGTAAGGTACACCCCAAATGTGGCATTGTAACCAAGCATGGATGTGATGAGTATAGGGGCACAATGAGATCACTCAATCTAGATGTGAAACCATATGGGATAAGGTGGCAAACATAGAAGGTGTGTCCAACCACTTTGGCAACGTGAATGTTAAAGGCGACAGTACGAACAAGTGATGTCCCCAAACCCCTAACAACTCCTACCATATGTAATGGAGTACTACCTATGTGGTAATGTGAGGGCATGTTGTTACTCCCAAAGGGGATGACTATGCAACTAATGGCATTTAGCTGTAGGCCATGGCTCAGGCACCAGTCATCCATCTCTGTGAGACCCTGATTGAGTATGCATGTGGCAGCTGGAGAGTTGATCATGGCACCCAGTTTGCAGGCAAGTGCAAACATGTTCAGCCATATTCTCCCTGTGATAGCCTGTACATAAGACAAATATATACTGAACAAGAGAGATCCCAGGACCAAGCTGTGTGGGATGCCATGTGTAACTGGTATATAGTCAGACATGGCACCTACAATCCTGACCATGTGGGTGCTATCCCTGATCTAGGTATCAATCCATTGTGTGAGATATGTGTCCAAATTGACACTGGTGAGCCTATGCATAATGGCCCAGTGAGTTATTGTGTTGAATGGTTTTGCAAGGTTCAGGTAGGCTGTGTGGATAGCCGTCCCTATGTCGATGGACCTGTTAGCCATTTAACGAATACCTACAGGTTCAAGAGGCAAGATCTGCCCACAACAATGCTGAAATGAGTAGGACACAGTGTCTGTAAGTTCCCGATGTCTATGTGTAGGAGTCCTATGACAATATGCTCCGTAGTTTTGCAGAACAGGCTACATAGGCTTATAGGGCAATATTGTCTGTGGTCTGTTGTGGCACCAACTCTGTGGAGCGGGACCACAGTCGCAGTATGCCATTCCTTGGGTACATATCCTGTGGTAACTCCGATATTGAACAGTGATGTAATGTGAGGGTTGCGTTTGTCATGATGGTCGTGTATGATGCAGGCTGGGACACCATCTGGTCACATTGATACTGTGATGTATGCTGTGGGGAGGGCAGCACTCACCTGCTACTGTGTGATGTCAGGGAGGTAATACTCTGTTGGGATGGATAGTTGCTCCTTAGGGGGGATGGGTAAGAGACATCTGCACTGAACCTGTTTGCCAGGATGTAGGCAATGCCAGTGGGTTCAGGGTAGGTTTAGTCAGTATGCAGTAACTCACAGCATATCAGTGAGTGTCCACCCAGGTTCCTGACATAACTGAAGAAGGCCGTGTGGTAGTCCTACATGTCAGGTGCAATTGTCTGGTAGAAGCGGCCCATAGAAAAGTCCATGAGTGATTGTAACTGTCTGCTAGTACAGATCACAGATGCCTTCCCAGTCTGGGGTTGTGCTCTATCATGTAGTAGCATCCTCCTGATGTTGTACAGCTTATTAATGGCTGGGATCTACCAGACAGGTCTCTTGCCATTGTAGTAGTGGGTCTTGTTGTTATTTGGGATAGCACAATCCATGCAGTCCACTAGGTGTCCATAGAATGTGTATGTAAAGGATGCAGCAGTGTGAGCCATATATGCCACTGTCTCAGGATCTCTGAAGGATACCACCTTGCTTCGGTGAAGTGAGATGTTGGCTCATGAGAGGTTCACCAAAATTACCCAGGATGGGTGTGTGGAGGGTATATGTATGTCCTGTGAGATACATGTATGTTCTGACCTTACCAATGAGGGGTATATCACTGGTGTGGAACATAGAGTCCCCATGTTGATGATGAGCAGGTCCAATATGTATTCCCCCTTGTGGCTGTGCTGACTGGTTGTGCCAAAGCGTATGAGTCCACAAATTGTAGTGACTGCTGGGTGAGGTTGGCGGGGCTTGAGTAGTATCCCCAGTCAATATGTGTGTATATGAAGTCGCACAATATAATGGTGTCTGTGGAGAGCTGAGTGTGGTTCCTGAGTTTGGGAGTGTGTTCTGTAGCAGAAAACAAACTGAAAGGCAGTATTGCACAATGGTAGTTGTATATGTGTGGTCTGTGATGCTTTGTGCAGTGCTACTAACCTGGAGGTGTGTGTATCTGTGATGTATATGGATATTCCCCCTAGTTGTGTTGTCTGTTCCAAGTCTTGTTGTCAGACAGCATAGTATGAAACATAACCTGGTAGTGCTGGTGTGCATAAGCGAGCCTGAACCAGGTGTCTGTCAGTGCACAGATATTGCTGTCCTCCATACTGAGGAGAGTCCTGAGTGGCCACAATATGAGGTTAACGCAACTGTTGTTGAGCAGCATTACCCTTAGTTTCATTTAACCTGTAATGTCTATGGAGGTGGGTTTGTCTTCTGAGCCCTGCTTAAAAAAGGCACTCTGGTGGTAGCAACAGCCTTAGCCAGCATGCCAAAGTCCAAGGGTGACAGGTGCAAGCTATCCATAGTGAAGCTACATGGCATGTTGAGGATGTCACCATATGCTGACAGACACTGTATCCCCTATAAATGAAACAAATGTGTTAGCCAACTGTTAAATGTGATATGTGTGTCCGTATACTGTGACATCATAATTGGTGGGTGTAAGATGTTAGACAAGGTCAGGGTCATACTGGCCTGGGCTACATGATCAGAGTGTACCTCCATGTATCATGTCATGTGGTCCAGGGAGTAATGTCTGAGGTTACACACACCAGCATGGACAATGATGGTACCAGTCTTGTACTTGCTTTGGAGTGACCTGACTGCCTGTGTTATGCGGTAGATCCTGGCACCCAACAGACAGCCCAAAGTGACTATTCCCTTGTCAGGGCTGGTGAGTGGTACGTCAGTGTGTCTGAACATAAGTGTCACCTATTACAAGTGTATTAGGTGTGTTGTTTAGCCCGAAGGGCAGTGACTGTGTGGCACACTGACATTGTGAACTTAGTGATATGTGGGTATTCTAGTGGGGTAGCAGGTGTGTGTGTGTCTGCTTTGGAGGTCTCTGCTGCTTAGGTAGAGTACATTTACAGCATCCGAGTATGTCAATGTGTGCTAATGTGGTTTGAGTGCTGTTGCTAGAGGATATGTGAGACTGATATGTGGTGTGTGTGGTTACCTTCACCACCTGATAGACTGTGCCAGTCATGGGACGAGAGAGTTCAGTTCCCTGTATGTCTATATAAGTGCATCTCACACATATATCTGAGTTTGTCGGGAGGAGGAGAGGGTTGACTGTGTACATGAGGCAGATGTAACATTGTGTCAATATCACAATATCCACCAGCTGGACTGAAGAGTACACACAAAAACGACCCCTGGACATGCCAGGATATTATCATGACATACTCTGTAGCCTGATCACAAAGGATCAGTAGGGTGTTAAGCGTGTAAAAGAGTATAACAGGGATTAGTGCTCATGTTCGTTAGTGTTTTGTAAAGAGGAGCTGAGAAGGAGTCCAGACGGAATCATGACACCTCCTTCAGCTATGTCATAAATATCAATGTACACACATATATGTCCTGAGTCAGGGCCAACTGTACCTGAGTGTCAATGCCGACATCATGACAGACAGGCCCATATGTACATACCCATCCCCCACTGACAATAGTCCACATCATCATACCAGGAGATATCACATGTAGAATGGATGAGCAGCTACCCCCACTGCCAAAAGCATGGCAGCAGGTGGAATACATTGATTCCCAATATGTGTCATGCACAAACTACAGAACAAACAGATCATGCACCTGAACAGTCAGCTGAGCCGCACCCCCTACACAGGATGTGGAACCGTTGAATGTGTCACAGCTACATATGACACTCCCCACAAGTGTTGGTGGACAACACACCATGGGAAGTCATGTCCAGAATGCCTATGAGGTCTGATCTGCAAGGTCATGGAGTCCATCATGGTTGCAGTCATAAACAGAGCTATTGGAAGCTGACACACACACAACCCTACCAACTGTGGTATGTTCATGTGCGGATCATGGTTCCCAAACATGCTAGACTGTTTGCAAGGCTGCCACCCAGGACATACATCAATGAACACATCTACACGTGTCACATAGACTTTGAATATCCCTTTATCAACATCTTAGACACATGTAGTATCCACAAAACCAAGAAGCTGTGCATAAATATGTGTTGACATATGACAGAATGTCAATGTGTCCACAGATAGATCACACAAGGTAAGGATACTGAGGTCATGTTCAAACTGTTGGCACATGCTGGCCCACATGGACCATTCCTGGAATGGCATAAAACAAAGTGTACATACATCACCATGTCCAGTCTGATGATGTCACCATCCTATAAATACAGCAGGAGAAGGAAAACCAGCCAGTAAAGCAAATAGCATGCCGTGTTAATGCGTCTTTTTCCAATATCATAACATAGTTAGGTAGGAGTTTGAATCCTGCAAAGTGTGTGTGTGTTGGGGGGGTGTGTATGTGTGCAGTTTCCTTTGAGAGGTGCTCCCTTTTTGGAGACTGGGAAAACTCAGTAAAGGAGGTACATTCCTCTTGGAAAGTCTGATGATGTCACTATCCTACAAATACTGCAGGAGAAGGGAAACCAGCCAGTAAAGCTAATAGTGTGCCATGTTAGTGTGTCTCTCTCTAGTATCATAACATAGTTAGGTAGGGGTTTGAATCCTGCAAGCAGTGAGTGTGTATATGTGCAATTGTCTTTGAAAGGAGTGCCCTTTCTGGAGACTGTGAAAATGCACTAAAAGAGGTACATTTCTCTTTGGAAAGTTTGATGATGTCACCATCCTACAAATACAGCAGGAGAAGAGAAGCCAGCCAGTAAAGCAAATAGCGTGCTGTGTTAATGCGTCACTCTCTAATATCATAACATAATTAGATAGGGGTTTGAATCCTGCAAACAGTGAGTGTGTGTGTATGGGGGGGGGTTGTGTGTATGGGTGCAATTGTCTTTCAAAGGAGTGTCCTTTTTGGAGACTGTGAAAACACACTAAAAGAGGTACATTACCCTTTGGAAAGCCTGATGATGTCACCATCCTACAAATACTGCAGGAGAAGGGAAACCAGACAGTAAATCAAATAGCACACCCTGTAAATGTGTCTATCCCTAGTATCATAACATAGGTAGGGGGTTGAATCCTGCAAATGCTGACTGTGTGTGTGTCACTGTTGGTCAACACGGTGTGGGTTTTGCTTTTACTATGGTATGACATAGTATGATGACAACAGTAAGTGCATTGCAGACATCAGGTATCTGCATGGCAAATATATATGTGTACATGTCCCCTCAATAAGTACATAGGTGTGAAGCCTGCATACTACATGAATACATTTGTTTCCATTGACAGGTTGTGCCGCTGCTACTCAGATCGTAGGTCACATATGTATGTATGTGACATAGCCGTCCACTGTTGTGTTCTGTGGCCAAGATTATCTGTGGCGCACACACCCATGACAGTTACTTAAGAGTAGTGTGAGTGAGGGTATATGCCTGGGGTATATGTCAGACATGGTCATACACAACAAAGTCTGCCAAGAATGGACAGTCTTTATAGGTGTACAACTACCTTGTGAATATGCATTCAGGCCTCTAATGTCTGTGATACACCTTGGGACTCCATAATACCTATGGATATGTGGATACCAAGGGACACATGACATAACATGGGTCTGTATGTACACAATGGTACCTGACATACATGTTGAGGGCTACCACCAGTGTGGTACTGACGGGATAGTATGTATAGTACATGAGGATGACTATGCCATAGTCGACTTACTGCTATACAGCATGCATCATACAACAGGTATCTGTCTGTATGATACCCTTGTGTAGGATATGCAACCCATCCAGGGAATGCATTGTAGGCCATTCCATGCATTCCCAGATTTGGATGGACACATCCCTAGTGTGTCTGCATGTACCTAAGGGGGCTATATGACACACAGGTGTGGTCACAGTAATGGGTGGCGGTCATCACCACTGGTTAGTGTTACAGTGTAGCACCGGAAGGATCCAATTGATACTGGATTCCCTACTACTGTGTGTCATTTCTAAGGACATCATCCAATGATTGCTTATAGTCATGCTGTTGAGGTTGTGTATACTACCAGACTGCAAATCATTGACTGATATTAACGGTATCACCTGCAGCATAGTGTCAACCCATGTCATACACACGTCTACCCATGTTAGTACATAACTTTAGTAGAATGCATACTGGCCATTGAAAGATGCAATGGGATGTTAATAACGTGTACGACAGGGTATGCCACACGTTCCATGTGTCCACTATGCACGTACATCCAGACAGTGTGCACCCACCATATTCACAGATGTACACTTGCTAATCTGTACTGCACACATCACACACGTACTGTCCACTCGCTAACACATGCCGGCAACACATCACACATCATCCAAGTGGCACATGGGTGGATAATACATACTCAGACCTAACAGTGGTGTAAACAATGCTACATTGACAATCAGAGCTTTGATGCATAATGTCTGCTCAGATGTACCTACAAGGATGTAGTTAGACTTCCTTGTTGACAGCTTGCTATTATTGCTACACTGCTATAGTGTCACCCTGTGCATCAGCACCATGTTAGCCTGTCCCTCCGTCGATAATGCAGATGACAGGAGGCGGCACAGGTATCATCATATGCACAGGGCGTTTTGTTGTTTGCCAGAGCCTGACACTGACCCATCCAATCGACATGTCTGTGTGCGTGTGTGTGTGAGTGTGTGTGTTTGTGTGTGTGTGTGTGTGTGTGTGTGTGTGTGTGTGTGTGTGTGTGTGTGTGTGTGACAACAGTACAGCATGGGCCAATGTTGATGTAATGTGCGTGTGTATGTGTGAGCCATAGTTGTTTGTTAATGTGTGTGTGTCTGCATGCACACAGCTCCACCATGTCCCTGCCATATAGGATGGTTTGTGGGACAGCCACAGACTGTACTTGCTTGGCTGCACAGATCACTGTCTCTGGCCACGGACACAGTACCTGTGCCTGGCAGGGGTGTTATGGACGGTATCGGGTACCAACCCTAACTGGGTACTGTCAGTCAGAGGCAGAGGTATGACAACTGGACCCATGTCCCTGCTGGGACTGGCCAGAGCCATGTGCACGTGGTCTACTGGGATGGACAAATGGACAGGCCAGCCCCAGCATTGCTGGGGCTGGTTCTGCCACTATGGGAGCGGCTGTGAGCTGTGGGCTGTCTGCGACCACTGCCAGCTGTTGCTGGCATGCATCCGTGTCGACGTCGCAACTGTCCCGCATGGTCCTGGCTTGAGGAAGACATGTTGTGGAGGACATCTATTGCCTCCCCCCAATGTCTATCAATGACCTCGTTGTATGTCCGGATGGCACCGGCAAGGTCACGGATGCTGTCATTGATAGGGGTGTTATGTGCCCTCTGCACCCTAAGTCCCTGCCTGGTGTACCGTTCCATACATACCTGAGCCTGCATTACAGCCCGGAACATAGTGGTCATCGTAAGACCTGTGAGGGCATGCCTGCCAGGGGCAATACGTCCAGTGGTGCTCGCCCTAGTACCCCTGGACCTCCGCCTATGTGGTACCATTAAGGGTCTATGGCTGCTGTGAGGGGATGCACGTGCCATAGGTATCACACTCTCCTTGTCAATGCCAACTGTATGCTGTCCCTCCCCTATGGCCATTGGTGGTGAGGGATGTAATGGCAGTATGAGTGTGCGCATAGATGGGGCTGAAAGCTGTGTACTGTCGATTGGTGGACCAATGACAGACCCTGTCAAATCTCTCTGTGCCAAAATACATGTGTCATTATCACCACTATCCATGGCAGTGGCTTCAGGTCGCCTACTGCTTTCGCCAAGCCCTACCTCAGCACCTGTGAGAGGAAGACAGAAAACACATGTTATGGTCTGCACATGCACACATGAACACATGCACGCATGAACACATGCACACATGAACACAGGCACACAGGCACACATGAACACAGGTACACAGGCACACATGCACACAGAAACACATGCACACAGGAACACATGCACACTCCTCACTCCTCACTACAGCAGATACACACACACAACAGAAATCCAAATCATACTCAATACTGGTTGAATGTGGGTGACAGTATCACAAGGCAAACAGTCACGCACATGTGTTAGCACGCAGAATAAGTGTTGATCAAGTCCATGCAGTGTGTGTAGACAGCCATAGTTAATGACAGTGTACATGGCTGTGGTGCATGTGTGTACATGTTCAGTGATTGCCTACACTCTGGAACACAATGTGTACAAGGACACAACATTTCTGTGCAAGTATTATAAGCTCTGCAATGTCCTGTGCACCATCACACACAGGTATACATACCATGGCTGCATGTGTTATCTGTGTGTCACATGGATTTCCGTGTCTGATTGCAGTGTCTGTGTCTGTAGTAGATAATTGTGGACACAGGTGTAGCACATGCATGCTATGTACACACACGGGATGAGTGGTGCATGTATACATGATGGGATACCAATCCTGGACATGGCCATTGTAACAATATGGGGTGTAGTACCATTAGCCATCATCATCATGCATCATGTGGTCACCCAAGGCCACTAAAATGTGCTAGACCACCGCCTAGCATGCTGTACCTGAACCGCTGTGCTGTGGCTAAGTTCACAATTACATAGCCACGTTGCACAAGGGTGTGTGAGGTGTCCAATAGGGAGCATTGCCTAACATGACTGTGTTATGTGTTGAGGAGTGTTGCACAGCCCCATGCTAGGTCTCTACCCCTCAGGTATGGTATGTGTGGTGTCTGGATGACATGTGGGATACTGAAGTGTGACTTGGCAGCGGGTGTCTGGTTACACTATGTGTAGCATGTTGAGGTGTACTGCGCATGACAAACATGTTATGTTGTGTACATGTGTGTCAACTATGCCTATCCAATGTGCAGTATAGTGTTGCCACATTTGTGTCTGATGCTCTGTGCATTGCATGTGATTGAGGCAGCTACTGACATTACTGAGATGTTTCACGTCTCACAACAAACATGCACAGCATGCATTATGCATAGGTGTGTTATGTGTACATAGCCTACACCTCACCTATGACATGCACAGTTCAATACCAAGTTTAAAGTGTTAACACACTCACCAGCATGAATGTCTGCCCTGCTGTCACACCAGATGGACCTGCAAGAATATGACACAGTTTGTCAGTGGCCATAACTATGGCATTGCTACTGTGAGTGTGCTAAACTACAGTAGAACAACAGGCATAGGTGTACAGATACTATTCAAATTATCAGTATTGCACACAATAGGCAGCACAACTGCTAAACACAGTGCACATCTCACACATGCATAATCTAACAATACAGGTAAAAGTAGTCTACAGCTAGGGCATGTTACCTGCACACTCCATGTCACTATGCTGGGTGGCTCCGACCTCCATGATGACACATGTGTGATGTTGTTGTTGATGTAGGCCAGGAGCCACCACACTTAGCAGCAGTTCCTCCACTCTGGTGAGTGGGGGATGTATGGCCACCTCACCATCTGTGGTAAGCTGTTGTCTGTGGATATCAGACGCATGCCACTGGACATGTCTAATTAAATCACTGCAGTGATGGCGTACCTGCTCATATGTCTGGTTATGCATGCCTATGTCATTTACCCGACGAATAACTTCTTGCCACAGTGCAGTACACTCCTGCTGGTGCTGGCTGGCCCTTGAAAACAGCAGGGTATAGTGCTGAACCAGGCTGTGGTGGATTTCCTGTTCCTCTGCAGCTGTGTAGCAGGGGTTCCTGTGATGAGCCATAAGCCTGGAAGACAAGTAAATGATATGTGTGAGCAAGTCATGTGGCACACTTAACATTATACAGTACAGATATCAGTTAACTGCCATATATAGCATCTGTTCGTCTGTCAGAGGATACACACATTCAATACCACATATCATTGCTCTGCCCACAACTGGTTGACAGTGCCTGCCACACTCCATATGACACACCAGTATACACCAGTACTCAGCTCACTGTTTGGGATCCAATGCACTGCCTTGCCAGGGGGGTACATATCAAGCTAATGCATACAGAAATATATCATCTATTGCAATGCATGTGAAGTACAGTTACAGTATAACCAGTAACCCACCCTAGTCGTTGATGCCATACCCCTACCTAACATATGTGCACAGTTGTTAATATAGCTGGCATACTGCTGTAACAGCGTATACATGTTGCTAGGTACATATGCAAACCCTGCATCACACATGTGATTGCGGACATGGTACAGGCATCATTACACACACATCAGACATTTATACAACAAACAAATGTATGCTTACACAGATGAGCATTTGCTATGTACCTTACAGTACTGTGTGCCCCTACATACAGATACCTATGCCTAAGGAATGTAATCTGTGCAGTCTGCAGGAAACACAAAAGACAGTGTTACCAGGGAATGTGAACATACACCATACTGTGCTGTTAAGGCCTACAGCTTCAGGTGGTACAACAGTTCAAATGTCAGCTGGATTCACCAGCAGTACCACTTACTGAGCATAAATGTATTGCTTCAGCCTATGATGGGACACCACAGTCGTACACAAGGAACTACATCACAACATATACCATCCTACTATGTCTGCGTCCCAATAACTGACACATCTTTCTCTGGTCTCACACTTAGGACACAAACAACCATGACAGAAACAACCTCACACCTAACTATCACACCATCACAGACCTTGCACACCTTCACTGTCACATTCATTCCACCTCACATAGCAGGTATTGCATTGTGTACATGTCTGTGTGCATTGTGTCATAAGTAGGTAATACGCTATTGTCCCTGGGGCCTACAGCAGCCTAGCCATATGCTACCCTGGCCTGTGACACATGTAATTAGATTTCACTTCCTCCTGTCAACCGGATACACAGAGGTGATTCCCAGGGTGTGTTACCTATCCCCCAGACAATCATCAGGGGTATGTCTGACATCTGCTACTGAGGAGCCTTGTTTGTTCATGCTGGGTGGTTTACTCCAGAGTATGGCATATTTGCCAATAGGAGCCTATCCCTCCAGCATGTTCTGTTTAGTGAAGTTGCGGGGACTAGGGACCTAGGCCATATAGCCCGGTGGGATTGTGAGGTGTTGACATGGTGGTTGTCTGACTGCTATATGTGTGGCATGCCTCTGTATGTTTGGCAGAGGTAACCTCTGGGTGGCCGGTATACAATGCACTGTAGCTGTGGTTATGTGAGTCAGTCTGCATAGGGTATGTGTTTCAGGGCAGTATTACCCTTTGTGAGGTATGTCTGTGGCCTTTCCACTTGCTGTAGTTGTCATGTGAGGTACATACCACATGGGGCATTGTGATGAGTACAGGGGAACACTGACCTATATTTCCGTACATGACACATCGTTTGTGATTACACGTACCACGTAGACAGATTACAAGACTAGTCTGGCACTGAGAATATCAAAGGGCAGGCTACTGTCCACCTGTGTCCCATGTTCCCTTCTGACATCTTCAGTGTTAGTCAGGCAACCACCTATCTGGTAGTTAGTGGGTAAAGTGTTTTGGAATGGGGTATGGCACTGCAGTATCAACACTGGTGTTCAGTTCATGCCTTGGTCACCAGGCACCTGTTGCAATACGTCTGTCCCTGTGTCTCCCTCTCTCACTATATATAAATATATATATATATATATATATATATATATATATATATATATATATATATCTATATATGTATATAGCTATATATCTACATATCGATATATCTATATATATCTATATATACATATGTATATATATATATATATATATATATATATATATATATATATATATATATATATATATATATATATATATATATATATATATATATATATATATATATATATATATATATATATATATATATATATATATATGTGTGTGTGTGGTTGTATGCCTACCCATACGTTCTGTGATTCGGTGTGTTTCATTACAACATAAACAACAGCATTCCAGATTAGTTGTAACAGCATGCAGTAATATTCCCATTAACCCAACACACCACAGTTCCAACAGTTGAACAGCAAACATAACACATGCATATATTGAACAACAGTGGTTATTCCAACCGCATGCAGGGATGATTGGTAGCAACAAGCCACCATGAACGTGGTGTTTGAACAGGGCACATGCATCAACATGAGTGCAAATATTTATGGAACAATAGAACATATATCCCAACAAATATTTAAGATTACACATACCCATTGATGTGCGGAATTGCATTGTTTATGCACAAACAGTAGGGTGTAGAAAAAACCTCCATTAACATCTTATAAACACTTTTACTCTACACTACATTCCTGGAGACTGCAGGTGTATATTCCCTACATGTATTATTACACTTGCCACCATGCATTAGGTTGTGTAATGGGTCTGGCTAGTTCAATCTATACTTGACCTATATCTCACATACTAACTGTCCAGAATGCAGATGTTACTGCTACATATTTCATGGTTGCATTTATATTTCTTTATCTACATATCTGGATGTTTTCACATGACATTTTCACTTCTAATTGTGCAGAACCCTGCATTTATTGAAGCACACTTACATTTCTGGGGAACATATTCGCATGCTACTCATGTGCCAGATTTACTTATGCATGCCAGTCAGTAACTGACTGTTGAGGACTGTATATTTACTTCACAGCTACTAGCACTTACATCACCTACTTTAGATGGGACTGCAGAACTCTGGGTTGCCAACACTTTCTAACACATTGCTATTTGCATAATGCAAGGGTACAACATTTCATACTAAGTGAAACAGACACACTCTGGGTTTTAGACCTTTATTAATGACATTGCACACTTTTCCACAGGCTCACTCCTTTATTTGTTTTAACAGTATATATGGCAGACATGTTCATGACATATTATACCTTTATTAATAGGTTAGCACACTCTTTTTTCAGCCTCACTCACATATTATTTTATATGACAGTGCCTGCAGAGATATTATTCCAGACATTTGTTACCTTTCTAAATGGGTTACTACACTCTTTTTCTGCCTCTCTAACGTTTTTATCTGACAGTACATGCAGAGGACTTATTACGTCCATTTTATGGCTGTATTATTGGACTACAGCACTTTCTTTCATGCTCTCTCCCATATTTTATATAACAATACATGCAGAATAATCACTAACCTGCCTGGCGGTGCAGCCTTAGCAGCCTATCTTCATAGGCTTGCTGATTCATAACATGGTCACCTGCAGCTATAAATTAAATGAAGGGATATTGAGACATTCCTATCCATTATACATACTCCATTTTAAATCCTTACATACTGCATTCCATGGCTACATACTCAGTTGTGGGGCATCCCGCATCTCACGGGCCTCCTGTATCCACTGGTTCAGGTGGTCCTCCTTTCATCTCTCCAGGTCCGCATGGTGGTGACGGACCTGCTCACCAGTCCGGGGAACACCTGTGGCACTGGTGAGGTCACAAGCTAACCAGTTCCAAGCCTCTGCCTTGTACTCTGTCCCTTGGAACTGGCCCTGCAGGAGTCTTGCCTCATGACAGTGGACTAGGAGCCAAACCATGAATTTGGTCTCCTCAGTGCCCAATCTCTGCGCTCAGAAGCGGCCTCCCTCTCCAACACCAGACATTCTGACCGCAGATGTGAACTACAATCAGTTATGGCATGTATTCCTGCCTGTGGGGCTTAAATATGCCGCATTTCCCACACTTTTTTGTGATTGGCCATTTTGTAAAATTCTTGGCTGACTGCAGACCTGCTTAGTAATGGTTAAACTACCATTCCTGAGTTTATGTATGTTAATAGTGGCTGTTTCCCCAATGTTGTCATGGCTTAATGGTTCTGTATTTTTATTATGATGCAAAGGGTCCTGCGTTCAAACCTTGTCATTCTTTTATTTTGATATTGTCTAGACAGGCTAGGGGGTGTGGCTGCATTTAAGCAACTTAGCTCTACGTTGCTACCCTGTGCCCTATGTTGCCCTGGTTGGTGCGGCATGCATGTCCATGCAAACACATTGCGCTGGGTAAAGCATTTTTAAATTTTGGGCAAATCTATTGAGCTGGGTAAAGTGCTATTATACTATGGGCAACTCTGTTTAGCTGGGTGAAGTGCTATTAAACTATAGGCAACTCTGTTTAGCTGGGTGAAGCGCTATTAAACTATGGGTAACTCTGTTCAGATGGGCATAGCGCTATTAAACTATGGGCACCTGTGTTTAGCTGTGTAAAATGTTGCTTAACAGCAGGCTATTATATATCTGGGTCTTTTAAAAATATATATTTTGTTCGCTGATACATTGGCCATGTCACTGCTTTTAATAAAATTTTAATCATATTTGTCTGGTATTATTTCAAATACTGATTTAAAACATAAATAAGAAGTGGAGTGGTGGGACTCGAACCATGAATGCCTTCTCTTTGTGCATACGCTCTACCATTACGTTATTGCTATTTGGATTAATTTGCATAAGTAATTCTTATATGCTCTTCAATGTCACAATTGCTAACTGTGGTTAAGCAATGGGCACACCCGCGCAAACAAGTGCAAATACGGGCAGCTATATCGTGGATTTAAAAAATATATATATTTTTTTCCATTTTATAACTCTGATGGGGGTTTACAGTGTCAGGGAGTGTGGTGTTGGGTGCAAGTACATTTGAGCAGACTCGCTCTTGTCTGTTGACATTATGCTTTTTAAAACCTTGCAGGGGCGTGGACCTTTAGACTGCTCAGCAGTTGGACACACCCCCTGCTTGCCTACTCAGTCCATGTAAGAGTTATGGATGAATCAGCATGCCCTCATGAATATTCATGGCATGCTGACATCATACCGTTCAACTGCAGCCTCCCAGTAAGACATATTAAGTCTTACACGGAGGTTTCGTGAATCCGGCCTTTTATCTTTACTAGTCCACTGACTCTGTCTAATTAACTGTCCTTTGACCACTCCGCATTTCATAAACTTAGGATGTAAACTATCACGATGTAAATATAGTGCAAGCAACAAAATCATACTTGAGAGACTCATGGCATTTATTGGAATGTTTAAGTCAGTTAAATCAAAGTGACGTGTCTTTTAATTTTGCGTCGCTAGATGTAACATCTTTGTACACAAGTATCAATCAAACTGTTGGTGTAGAATTTCTGAGAGAATATTTAAGTCACCACACAGATTTGGACCATAACATGGTCAACACTATATGTGTACTGATGGATTTAATATTAGAAAATATTTTTTTTACATTTGAAAACATTTATTTTCAACTAACGTCAGGTATTGCAATGGGTTCTAGAGTTGCACCGAGTTTTCCCAATTTAGTAATGGCTATGTGGGAAATTAAATTCTTGGAATCACATCCATTATCAAATAATATACTTTTTTATAGAAGATATATAGACAATTTGATTTTTTTATGGCAAGGAGATGTTGATTCTTTTCACATCTTTGTGAATTATCTAAATAGTTGTACTACTTTTTTGAAATTCACTATTGGTAATTTTGTAGACAACATAGACTTTTTAGATTTACATTTAAGTATAAATATTGAACATTCATTTTTTGAGAGTAGTATCTATAGAAAGTCCATATTTGTCAATCAATATTTACATCATGATAGTTTACATCCTAAGTTTATGAAACATGGAGTGGTCAAAGGACAGGTAATTAGACTGAGTTGGTTGACTAGTAAAGATGAAGTCTTTTCAAATGAAACAACGAAATTGATGAATTTTTTTGTGGGAAGAGGTTATGACCAGATATGGTTAAATAATATATTAAGAGAAGTTCTTGACCTCAGGGCCAGTAAAGCACGTCCTATATTACATCACATCTATGATTTGGATGTTAACGTGGAGAATAATAGTACAGACAGTGTTTATAGTAATTTTAGGTTAGCCTTTCCAATTCCCATTTCTAATGAGATGGTTACTATTAGAAAGATTATTTGGAATAATTGGAAGGTGGTGTTGGGAAATACTGATTTGTGTAGTGTTATTGGTAAAGTTCCACTTTTTACATACAAAAGGATGGTCAATATAAAGACCATCGTAGAAAGTGTCAATCATGGTTGTACTAATGTTCTAGGTATTTCTAACTTTGGTACATTTCCTTGTGGATCGTGTAAACAATGTAGATACATTTCTGGTAGCAATGCAGTGTTTTTTAAGCATTTGAATAAAACCTTTTACAGTAAAGGACATTACACGTGTAAGACAAAAAATGTGGTTTATGTTGCTTTGTGTGGTTCATGTGAGCATTTTTACATAGGTAAACCTATAAGAACGCTTAACATGCGTATCTATGAACACACTTTAGCTATAAGAAAAAAGGACATGTCTAATGCCTTAGCGAAGCATGCTACCACTTGTTCAAATTTCAAAAAGTTTTCATTTTCAGTGTTAGAAAAAGTCAATGATGATTTATTTTCTGGGAATTTGAAAGTTAATGTGGAATGTAAAGAAACCTTGTGGCAAATTTTACTTAATGCAGATCAACTTCCTGGTCTGAACGACATGGTCAATATAAAGTGCTTTTTACAAGCACAAAGGTTATAGTTACAATACAATATATTCATTATAGATGAGTATTTGCACTTTTTGGTGCAAACACATCTTATTGTAAGAGTTTTCAAAGAAAAGTGATGTATTTTTTGATGTATTTATTTATATACTGCAGATTGATTTAATGGATTAAGTATTTTACGCATTTTATTGGTCTTTCAGATCACATGTGATGTTTCATTTAGTATTTAAATGATTTACCATGTGGGGATGATATTTCCGATGAAGTTCATGATTATTAAAGTGGACGAAATGCATAACATAAGGTGTTTGCAGTTCTTTCTTCAGTCATACACTGACATTTTTTTATTTGGTTTTCCATGTGTGTCTAGTGTAGTTATTAATCTAAAATATTTAGATGTATAACAACTTGAGATTGATCAAAACTTTGTAACCAACTACCTAGCAAGTGCTTTTATTTGCTGTGACTTTAAGAATTTAAACCTTAGATGTGAGGTTGTTTATTTCTCCAATGAAAGCGCTTACTTCATTGGAATAAAGTTTGTGTTGGAGTGTTACTGTAACCTGCTTGCATCATTTTACTTCTATTATGTTTATCATTGTTAGACATCTGAGGTATGACAAAAATAATAGCAACATAATGCATTTAACTGTACTTGCTGAGTATGGAAGCTCCCCTGTAGATGGAAGTGACTGACCCTGTTGACCTTTGTTCAAGTTAAGCAGTCAATATTCTGGCTTTGTAGGCAAATGTACTTGTTGAAACAAAGTTGAACTATATTACCTAATTTTATTATAGCAGACATCTGAGATCTGCACAATGAGTGCAATGCTGACAAAGTGGCTGTAAATGTGTGGTGTGGGAGGCTGTCTATCATGATTCTGCCTTAGTGTTATTTATAAGCATTTTGAGTAAGATGGATTTTGCTACTGCGGCTTCTGTTGGATGAAAAAGTTGAAATACATTGTTGTGGCCATTTTAGTATCATAATCAGATATCTGAGAGCTGCACAGTCAGAATAATAATTACAAATGCCTGACAAAGGGCTGTTTATGGATAACAATGATTGATCTTGTTGTCATTATAGTTAAATGGTTATTATTCTGGTGTTGCATGGCTGATATGTATTTGTGTCAGTCAAGTTGGAATACTTTCCCCATGGCTACTGCTCATGTGAAAAAATGGAACACATTTATGTGGTTATTCGTTTTTTTTTATCACAGTCACATATTTTAGGTGTACATAGTCAACAAGATATCAATAATTGCTTGGTAATAGACCTTTCTGAGGATGAAAGTGACTGGGTTTGCTGTTATTTGCTCTGGTTAATCAGTTATTAGTATGGTGTTGAAGGGCTAATATGCATTTGTGTGAGATATGTTGAAATACTTTCCTCTTATCATGTGAAATAACACTGAAATACCTTAATTTGGGCATTTTTTATCACATTCACGCATCTGTGATATACAGAGTTAACAAAACGGAATACTATTGTAAGCCCATGGAGCAAAAGTTCACAGGCAATATTACTGTAGCATATTCTAGCTGCATCAGCAAATAGACAACTTCCAAGAAATTAATTTCATAAATCTTTTGTCTTTCCAGTAAGTCACTGAGCATTACAGTAAGTCAATAATGCCAAAAGGCATGCTGGTGAAAAACCTGTATGTTCCTTTACTTGTTCAGTTAACAGAGCAATATGTGGAAACTGTCTCTGACTGTGATACTTAGCTTCCCACACCTCTCCCATATTGCTTTTGGTTTTGTATAGATGATAAAGTTATGAACTTTTCTCTCTCAGAGGGCTCAGTTAAAATTAAAACATGTACAGCATGCCACTGAGATCTGTAGGTTCAGGTGTAAAGCTTTACAATTACAAATATACCTCAGCAATATACCGTGTATATTGTTTTTTAACTGCACCCTTGTCAAGTGGACCTGAAACAGCTTCCTTGCAAGACATCTATCTGTAGCTGCCACTAGAGTTTGCTGTGGTAATTTTGACCATGGTCTTTTGGTCCACATACTTACAACAGTTTTCCTAACAAAGTGCCTGTAACTATAAAGTTTAAGTGCTGTCTGTGGATGAAAATGACTAATCCAGCTGTCCCAATCAAACTTTTGGACTGCTGTCACTGACTTCAAGCCCCTTTCCTGTGCATATGGTCCTGCTTTCCACAAGTCCCATCCTTGGTGGTTCCCTGGTGTGACCCACACTGTGAAGGTCTCACTGTCAATGTCTCAGGCTACTGGGTAGGAGACTTGCCAAACAAATGGTGTTATAGCAGGCAGTTGCTGTCATTCTTCAGTTCATGGTTCTTTTCCACTAGCCCTAAACATCTCTCTTCCATGTGCTAATTTCATTGAACATAACCGCAAGAGCTATAATACAGTAATCATTAACATGTACCCCACCACTGGCCCATAAGGTAATAACACCTCTTCAGTCCTCCCAGCCCCAGCCAAGTATCATTACCTTAAGTTCTGACAACTGACTGATCTCTCCTAAAAATACACTTAATATGCTTTCTTCCCCGAGGATAGGCACACTGATTCTAACTTCCTGTGCCATCAGGTGCCTTAACTGTTTGATTAGCAGTTCAAGTGCATGAATTGGTAATCAAATGTGGTTTGCCTGCATCATAGTGAGAGCTTAATCACTCTATGTCACCACTAAGGAAATCAAGATAAACAGTTATTAGTTGAATTTTTGCAGAGTTAATGTGCATTTGCATGAAATGTGTTGAAGTACATTAATGAGTCACTTTTAAACACACCCAAACATCTGAGGCATAAACAGTCAACAAAGTGGCTGTAATTGATAGGTAGATGGTCAGCCTGTGGATAAACATGACTCTATGCATGAGTGTGACAGGGGAGGTGTTCTTAATTTCTCTTTTCATCTCAGTCAGACATGAGCATTGTACACAAAAACTGCCTATCGTTGGTGTGCTGGGTTAGATGCATGTGATAGCAACTTGATATTGACACAGTGTCACAGTGCACAGCATTGCCATCGCTTTAAACATTTTTTTTTTCATTGAGTTTTTGGCTGTGATTTTTTTCTGTGTGAAGTCTGTATGTTCTACCTGTGTCTGTGTGAAATTTATCCAGATATTCTGAGTTCTTCCAAATTCCCATGGATATATTGTAAGTGAATTGATATTACCTCAACTTGCCTGTAGGAAACTGTACTGTGTGTATGTATGTGTGTGTGTGTGTGTGTGTGTGTGTGTGTGTGTGTTTGAATGCATCTGTATATATTTTGTAACAAAACATACCAGTCAGGGGCATTTTCAGTATGTGAATGCATTTATGAAAAAATAATATCATCTATGTTATTTATGGGTATGCACATGTAGACACACACACACACACACACACACACAAAAAACACTTGGGGTTCAAATACATAACTCTTTTGGCTAACAGTAAAATCAGTCTATAAGAAATTATATTTCAAATATAAGACATAAAAAGTTTCACAGGAAATCTAGTCCTTCAGAGCCAGACCATGGATGAATAAGGAGATATTGACACAATCTTATTATGGAGCCAAATTCCTCACCATTACCTAGAACCCCACCTAATCTAAAACTTACCCTGCTTAGAGGTGTGCACAAAAGGTTGCTATGCCTTGTTTGGGGATGGGGACTGTGTGATCATAATTGTTTAACTTTCCTCACCATCAAACCTCAGAAGTGTACACAAAAGGTCACTATACCTTATCTAGTGGCAGTGCAGAATCTATAAGCCACCATTTGGAATACATTGCTATGATCATTATTGTTTAATTTTCCTCACAAACTAACATCATATGCACACAAATGCTTATCTTTGTTGGTGGGGTAAAGAGGCATGCTGTGCATATACATCAGATGGCAGCAAGCTGAAATATATTGCAGTGGCTCTTTCTTATTTCACTTTTTCACAGCCTACTATTAGAAGGGTAATCAGAATGCCTGATAGCAACAATTTAAAATACATGCATGTGGCCATATGTTCTTTTACTTTCACCCCAGTTTAACTGCACTGGGATATACATAAGATGACTATCATTTTTGTGGATTAGGGAGACAGGCACTTTTCTTATTTACAATTTATGTATCTTTGCATTCATTTGTCCTCTTAGTTCATTGGAAATTATTATTTAATCAGCAGTGAACATTATGCTTTCAGTACAATTTATTTAACTGTTGAAAGGAAACATTAAGATTGAATTTTTTTCCTTACTCATGATTATTGTTTAAGTCATTTTTGGTTCAAACATTTACAAGATTCTTTAAAATGTACCTCAAACATCGAAACTCCATTACTTTCTAGGACCTAGCAGCCTCAAGATCTATGTCATAATTCAGTTCATCTCTCCACAGTTATTAAAGTACAGTCTTGATTATACAGGATACATTAAAATGATGGAGGAAAAACAGAAGAATAGTAGAGAGACCAGTGTTGTGGAAACTAGTGGGGTCATTCTAGGGTGCAGCTAAAGCAATTTGCAACATGAGGGGCATCACAGAGCCCTTTGTCTAGGGTTTCATTTCACCTAAGGCCATCCTTGTTGATAGAGATCAGACATCACAGGTGTATATAGTGATAAAGAAGCTAGAATGCATTTACTCCCTGGCATTCTTAAGAAAGAAAGTGACTAACTCAGTTGTAGTCAGATCACAGGTAAACAGCCATTGACCTGCCATAATATTCAACACTGGAATTTAATCAGATATTTCTCAATGTACTCAGTAATGAGGCCCTATGAGAAAGGAAAAAAAAAGAATAAAGGTAAATCCTGACCCAGGACTACCACAAAATAAAGCAATCCACAGAAGAGATTAAGCCTGGATATCCTGACTAAAACACAACAGAGCCACTGTACATTCAGGCATCTCTATAATGTCATTAATCGTATAGGCACTGCAGACAAAAATACTCTTACACTCAAAAACTCTAACCAAAACAAGTCAGAATCTTTCAGAGCCTCCACAATTAAGCTCCTACACCCCAGCAGGAGCAAACACCCAACCCTCACTCCAACAACCTTCTCCTAGAAGCAATTACCAGCAACTTTAATACACACTTTATCCAAAATGTTGCCAAACCCCTTAAAGCCAACATCAATACTAACCCTCCTAGTTAGCTTTACACTGACATCTATAATACATTTTTCACTTTAAATCCAATCTTCATATCGGCAATCAAGAAATTTTTACTCATACTAAAACTCACAATCCTAGCCTTAGATAACCTCTCAGAAGAATGCCTTAATGTCATTGCAAAGACAATAGTCTACCTAGTAACCTTATTAATCAACAGATCAATTCAAGAAAACCATGTACCAGTTATTTTGAAAAACTCTTATATCCTGCCATTACATAATGGAGGAAACTCTGTAGAGCTATCAAACTACAGGCCAAATGATATTCTTCTTCTTCTCCCAAAAACTCATAGAAAATGTGTCTATACTCAACTGCATAAACACTTCACAGATAAAAATATCCTGTCTTCTACCCAGCATGGATTTAAACCGAATCACAGAACAGTAACTGCCCTCTTGGACTTTGTCTATTCCACCATCCTTAGTGGAAACAATGGCAAAATGGTTTCCTTATTATTCTTGTGTCTGTCAATGGCTTTGAGTCTGTCCTCTCTAAAACATCTAAAAGTACAATGTATAGATACTGTGTGCTATTTCAGTAAAAGTCACCAATGTGTAAAATGGAAACCAGGCTATCTTCCTTTCCTTCAAATCACAATTATGGTGCCTCAAGGATCTTCCTTAGGGCCACTACTGTAAAATCTTCAAAAATATCCACAAAGCCACTAAGCATGCATTGCTCTTTCTGTATGCAGATGACCTGTGCAGCTGACAATCTGTTTAAACTCCAAACAGTTACCCAAGGGTCCTTTTCCATTCAAATGTCCAAATTCTACTAAACCACAAACAAACAAAAAATGCTTCCCCTTCCCTTTAAATCTCAATCAGATACCAACCTGCATTTTAAAATAAAGTCCTTAAACAATGTACATAATCAAAGTTTTACACATACTAAGCTGCAAGGTGCCACTGTGCACAAAAACCTAAAACTTTACCAGCTTAAACAAAAAAGAAGTCAAAACAAAACATTATAAATTTAGAATATTATATGGAATAAAACAGTACCTGACTGAATCATGCAATAAAAAAAAAAAAAAAAAACTCAACTCCCTGTTTGCTATAAAGACTGTTTTATGACTTCCCTATATTTCTAAATTTTCACTCCAACCAAACTTCCAAGATATAACAATGTTACAACAAAATTGCCAGGTTTGCTTGTGACCTCCTTTATAGGGCCCAGGGCTGCACTGCCCTCAAAAAATGTAATGGGCTAGCACTACCTCTTCACCACAGCGACTAACAACTAGTTGTACCAGTCTAAATGTACCCTCTATCTCTACTTTATGTTCAACAAACAGAACCTTATTATGCACTGGAGAAAAAAAAAACAATAGCTCAGCAGGAGAAGCCTTTTATTCCAGTCAGAGACCCAAACGATGGAATTCACTGTTTCTGTCACTGAGACTCAGTAACAACCTGTCCACATTTAAAGAACAACCTAAAGTTCATTTCTAGGCTTCTGGGGAATAGGTTTGCTTCTCAGCAGATTAACCCTAAGACAAATTGCTGTCTTACCACCATTGCATCCATTTTCCTTTCTTTCTAAAACATCTGGGCCATAGCAACAGACAGTAAAGACTCTATTATAAATAAAATGTATAGAGCGTAAATTTCTTGTAAATACTGTTATACCAACACTTGCTAACACTACTGTCCACAACTAACATTATTATACCTATAACATTTAACTCTACCCCCTAAAGGGTATATTACCCTAATGCAACCCAAATAATTAGTCTAATTTCTACTTTAATACATCTGTTTATATATTTTCTCATGCACATCTAAGTTTCCAGAATTCCTACTATAAATGCTTGTATATAATATGATCTATTTCAACGTGATAATGTGATTGACATAGTGGGAATGCATACTTTTTTCAGTATGCTTTTGTGTAATATGAAGTATTGAAAAAGATGATACTAATGTTTAATTTACCTGTAATAATCTACTGTGTGTCTTGTATTATATTGTATCAGTGGAGGTATTCTTCCTCGGCCACTGCTGAAAAACAGGTCTGCACCCAGTACCACTTCTCTGCCAACAGATTAAAACTGATAAATAAATACATCCTACCCCATTCCAGGTATCCCCACTGATTAAGTTTTTTTTCCTGCAGATCATCATCCTTAGATGTCACCAGTCAGAATGGGTAATACGTGGTGATGGCCTTCATTTGCATTGCTAGGGAAATATCAAAAAATGGATGTGTGCTCAAAATTCTAAATACAGTGAGGTATGGAGTGCATGCTAAAAACTGCACAAAGTAATCTACTTATGAATTTAGCCTCACTGGTGGCATACAGGGATAAAGCCCTGACTACAGCCTAGGTGACCCGAGTTTGATTAGTGGCTCTGGCCCTAGATAGTGAGGTACAGAGAATATTGTGACCATCCTGGGTGGGCACACAATCTGGTACACCTCTGCAGTTGAACCTTGTTGGAGTCTGAGGATATGCAGGGAGTAATGACTATAATGGAGTGCATCTTTGACCAAATCACACACTCAAGCATGGACAAAAAGTCATCAGCCCATTACATATCATCCTCCTTGGGTGGCATGAGTGCATGTGAGGACATTGATTAAACCTTAAGCTGTCCAATCCCCCTGCAGCAATATGATACTGTGTCAGGAAGCCCCTATCCTGTCATTGGTACCAAGCATGTGATCAGACTCAATCCAGGTATGGCAAAGAGGTTCTGCAGAAAGGCTGATGTAGATAGTCTCTGGGTTCAGCAGGGTGCAAAAAAGTGTTCTGCTTATAAACTAAGCAACATTACTATTTTCTTCATAAAGTCTGCAAGTGGGATATTTGGCTCAAAAGAGTTTTGCACTTATGAGTAAAATCCATTAAAATCCACATGCAATTGTGCTTAACTATTAACAAAACAAATATTCTTAAAATATCTTCTACTAGAGTATGAAACATTTACATGAGTTGCACGTTAAGACTCCTCAAAGATCATTTATTAGCAGAGACATGCTTTCCTTTTATTTCCTCTCTCATTCCTGGGGGGCAGTTAAATGCATGTGACCATCTCCTCCCAGTTATCAGTCAAGCTCTTTTTTGCATCACTGATAAAGTATAAGATTTTTGTTCATCACAGGAAAGTAAGGCCTTAAGATGTATGCCAATGCTGAAAATCATTAATGATCAGCACTTTTAAAGCTAACACTGACAAGAAGAACTACAAGAACACTCTTTATCTCAACCCATTGTAGCAAGAGGATATTTCTGGCAATAAACTACAATAACCTTTTCATCATGGAAAAAAAGATTTCCTAGATTCTTGCAAATTGATATTGTTTCACCTGTTACAAGATTCTACTCTTGAATAGAAAAGATGAAGAAATGTGAGTTGTTGAAAACTGTTCAGTATTGAATGTGTTATTACAGCTGTTTTATTTGTATCACAATATGTAAAATGCTATAGTAGTGTTAGTCCTGATGCTATTAAAAAAGTGATGCACTCATCGTAACGTTCTATCTGTGTTGTTCATTTTCATTCTTCTTCAACCTATGGCTTCAGATCTGATCCCTCAGATCCGACTGTTACAAGAGCTTATGGCAACAAAAAACTATAGAGCCTCTCCCTTACTAATAATGCACCAACCCCAAGTACCTCAGATCTTGTTTGCTAATAATAGCAGAAAGAAATATTTGCAGTCAAATAGAGAAAACACTACATTTGGAGTTCAATATCAAGGAAGTGGCATCCTTTATCCACTCACTCTTCCAGGAGTTTTTGAAGGTAGGGGGTTGGTGGAAGGGGAGTTGAGAAAAATGAAAATGGACAACACAAATGGAATGTTATGGTCAGTGTATAACTTCTTTATCTGATGTTGTCAATTTTTATTCTGTTCTCAACCTAGGAGACAGAGTCCCCAGCTACTTAAAATCCTGAGTGGACTCAAGGAAGGATGTGCCGGAGCACCATTGAGCTAAATGATGCCTTACCTCTGGAGACCAGATTCTATTTGTAATGAGTAACAAATGTATGTGGAGTAGCCCAAGTTGTTGCTGCACAAATGTCATCCATGGATGATATAGATTGGAATACTGAAGACGTTGCCATGGCTCTAGTTGAATTAGCCTGTAATGGTTTTAATAAGGTAATGCCTAATTTGTTATAAATGAAGGAAATGCAATTAGTCACCCATCTGGCTAAAGTTACTTTGGCAACTGGTTTCACCAATTTTATTTCTGAAAATGAAATAGATAATTGATTAGCTTTCCTTATTTTTTTGTTCTATGTAGGTAAAAATGTAATTGTCTGTGAACATCCAATAAATGTAATATGTATTCACCCTTGTTAGCAAATTTAGGAAGGAATACGTCAGATTAATGGACTGATTGATATTAGAGTCTGACACCACCTTAGGGAGAAAGGAAGCATTAGTTCACAATGTGACTCTGTCCTTTTGAAAGATAAATTATGGTGGTTTTGAAGACAAAGCTTGGATCTCTGAAATTCGTCTAGCAGAAGTAACTGTTACTAGAAATATTGTCTTCTAGGAAAGATATTTAAGGTCAGGCTTAGCTGCTGGTACAAAGTGTGGGGGAGTTGGGTAAGAGCCTGCAGTACCAAATTCAGGTGCAATGAGGGAATAAGGTCTTTAAAAGGTGGCCTTAAAAGAAGAGTGCCTCACAAAAAGGCTTTGCAGAGCTTATGAGAGGCAAAAGAATAACCTTCAAATCCAAAGTGAAAATTTGATATTGCTGCTAACTGGACCATAACTGTCAAGGAACTAACTCTTTTTTTAAAATGTAGAGCTAAAAATTCAAGCATGTTATGTATGGGAGTTGAAAAGGGGTCAACATTATTTTGATGTGCCCAGTAAACCATCCTCCATTTACTGGAGTAGAGTTTACATGTAGAAGGTTTATGGGAATACAAAAGTATGTGTCAGACAGGGGAAGAGAACATAGGTTGCCTGGCTATGTAATTGGAAAAGCCAGGCAGTCAGCCTGAGGTTTGGTATATCTGGATGGTTCATTCCTGTCAGATGAAACAGGAAATATGGAGTTGGTTCCAGAATCCAAGGTTTGAGAAGTAAGTGAGGCCAGAGGAAGAGAAACCAAATCTTCGAGGCCAGTAAGGTGCAATGAGTATGACTTTGCTCTTCAACGTGGCAGCTTTCTGTAGTAATTTTGGAATTAGTGGGATAGCAGGATAGGCACATAGTAGACTGGGGGGGACAATTGTGAAGTAGACCATCCCTCATGTGGGGGGATTAGGACAAATTAGCTGCTGCATTTGTCATTTAGAGGAGATGAAAAAAAGTCACTGCAAGGCTGACCCTACTGGTGGAAAATAATGTCTGTCACATTCTTGCTGAGAGACCACTAGTGAGGTAGAAGAATGCACCTGCTCAGTTTGTCTGCTATCACATTGGACTTGCCCAGAATATGCATTGCTATAAGAAAGTGGTTGGATGAAATCGTCTATTGCCACATCCAGAGTACTTCTCAACACAAGGAGTAAGATCTGGTCCCTCCTTGTTTGTTGATGTACCAAACTACTGACATATTGTCCATTTGAATTGCAATTGTCCCCAAAGTAGCAGCATCCTGAAAGGCTTGCAAAGCTAAAAGCACTGCTCTCATCTCAAGGACACTGATATGCAAGTGCCTTGGATTGTTTTCCCCAGAAAGTGCTCCCCCTAACGCAACTGGGATGCATCCATGGTTATTATGGCCTTGGGCTAAGGAAGAATGAATGTATGGCCTTGTAGGACTTGATCTGATTGAATCTACCATGTGAGATCTCTCTTGCATATGGGGGTGATTCATATCAGAGTAGACATGGGTTGAGAAAGTATCAACCATTGCATGGCTAGCATTCCCTGAAGAATTCTCATCCAAAATCTACCCAGTGGTACTAGTATTTTTGCCATTCCACAGATCCTAAACCTTGAGGGACCAAGCAGGCTGAAATCCTGCTAGTGCAGATTATCTTTTTGACTTGTGCTCTTATTGTTTGATCTCTGTAGGGGGAAGTGAAGCTATGGTTGATTTTGTGTTGAGTGGTGTTCCTATGAATTCTAAACTTTGAGTTGGTTCTAGATGAGATTTTTCATAGTTTATGGTTATCTTCAGAAGACAGCATGCCTGGAGAACCTGGTCTCTTGCCTCTAACAGTTGATGCCTGGTCAGGGCGGAAATGAGCCAGTTGTCTAGATCGCTTGTTCATTTTTATGTGATAGTATGCATCCTGAAGTTCTATCGAGCACATCCTGTCATCCTTTCCCAAAAAGAGAAAAATGAAATGAACTATGACCATCCAGAACTTGGTGTGTCGAACTGACTTGTTCAAGCTGCTAAGATCCCAAACTGGTCTCCAGTCCCCTGTTTTCTTTGGCACTAAAAAGAACCTTGAGTAAGTTCCTGATTCTATCTAGTCTGGAGGGAGCTCTTGGATGACTCCTTTTTTCTAGCAACTTTTGTACTTGAATTGCTGTCTGTTCCCTCTGACTGGGAGAGGAATTGGGGATTTTTCTGGAAGGGGGAAGAAGAAAGGCAAAGAGTATTACATAACCTCTGGAAATTATCATCTGCACCCAAATATCTTTTGTTATTTCTAGCTAGGTCCTCCAGTGCAGGGATAACTGATTCCCAATTGCCTCCAGAGAAAGGCAGTTGGGCCTACTTTCAGGAGCACTGGAAGGATCTATCAATGAACAAACCTCTGGACCCATGGTTTGTGGGCCACCTCTGCCATGGGGAAGGACTCTACCATTTGAGGTTCCCCCCTCTACCCCTAGGGGTACCTCCCCCATGTGTGTCCTGTAAAGGTCCCTAGGACTTCTTGAACCACATTTTTCCACTACCTTATTGATTTCTGGAAAAAGATCTTTGGGGGTGAAAGACATACACCCATGGCAGACAGGGTTTTTCCATCCTTCTCAAACCTGGATAATATGTCATTTACGTTGGGGCCAAACAAAGATTTGCCTTCAAAAGGAGCATTGACTAAAGGAGACTTGAAGGGCTCTGCAAAATCATATAAGTGCATCCAGGCATGCCTCCTTATGGAAATGCCTGAAACCACTGCCCTTGAGGTTCCATTAGCTACAATGCAAAATGAGCATCATGGAAGAGTTGGAAATTGATTGCAGGATAGCTGACTGAGAAGTCACAGATGTTTGTACTTCTTCAGAAATGGTACATGAGAGGGTGTCTGACAGTTCCTTAATTAGGTCCCTCTGTAACCTGGTGAAATGTGCCAAATAGTTCAGTGACCTTAAGGTGAAGGTTGCTGAAGCACAGACATACTTACCAAACCTGTCCATTGCCCAAGACCTCTTGTTGGGTGAATGGACAGTGGAACTCTCCTCAGCAAGTTCCTTCTTAGTGGCTGCTACCATGACCATGACATCAACAGACATGCCCTTTGTCCAAAATTGCTTGTCCTCCAGTGCTGTCATAATTTTGTCATGTGTCTGAAGTATTGGTTCAATGGTGTCATGGTCCTTCCATGCCCACTGAGAGATCAACTCAATGAGTTAGTTGGCAGGCAGGGTCACCCAGGCGGTAGACAGGCCAGTACTGAAAGCATCTAGGAATGCAGCCTCCTTGGATGAAGGGTTGCTAGCCTTCCATGCTCCTCTTTGTTGCAGGATTTCAAGGATGTCTCCAAATGAGACATCTTCAGGAGGTGACTGTGGGGCCCTTCACCTTCATCAAAGTCTGTGTCTTTTGTGATGGACTCCTCTGGGGACTCTAAGTGCTTCCTCTTGCATGTTTTCTTCTTAGGGACCTCCTCAGTGGGATGCTCTGGGGAGATATCAGAAGAATTCAGAACACCCTGCTGGGAAGCCTGATGTTTCGGTACCAGCTGTCCATGTAGAAAAGATGGGTGAGACTCCAAATGCAGAGACATTAAGGCTGCAGACTGAGGATCAAAGGGCTTCGGGACCATTTGTGTTGCTGAGACAGACAACACTCTCTCCATGGCATCAAAGACATACTTCCTCAGAGATGAAGAGGACCCTGGATCCAAAAATCAAGCTTTTGGATCATTGTCCCTCCCTGCTCCAAGGACAATACCCCCAAGGCAGAATCCAGAGCCAGACTTACCCATGCCAAGGCTTTGAGGTGCAGAGACAGGTCCGACAACTTCGGAGTCAAATCCAACACCTCAGATTTAACAGGGTTGCCTCAGTTGTGAGACCACTTCAGATCCCATTGAACCAAAGTGATCAGAGCAAATCTCAGATCCAAGGCTAAGGGTATCCTCTTATTCAAGGCAGATGGATTCAGACAGCTCAGATCCAAGGACTCCAAGACCATGGAAAGAATCAGAGGAGGAACTGGTAGAGGGGGGTGTAGTGGAAGATTGGACCTCTTTACTCAAAGGGGTAGGAGCTGAGGAGACACCTGTCAAGCTCTGCACTGAGAGAATTCTTCTCACCAATCTTTCCCTCATCTTCATCTGTTAGACTCTTGGAAGTGCAAGTGAATATTATTGAAGGGGACTATGGGTTCTCTAACAAATGGGAAGGAACCCTGGAGGGAATTCAGTCCACCGAAGGAGAGTATCTGGTCCATGTGAGGTAAATTGTACTGGAAGTCTTATCAGATGATTTCTGTGTCAGACCAGAGGAATTCTGATCCAATGAATTTTTGGCCCTCTTTATTTTTGGATCCAATGATGAGGTCAGATCCAATGAATCTCTTTATCTTAGCTTCTGATCCGAGGTTGAAGTCCGATCTTATAGCTTATATATTTTCTTTCCAGGATCCAAAGAGGAGGTTGCATCCATATGAATACTTTTCTTAGACTTCTCCGAAGGCTTTGATGAAAAAGAAGAAGAGCTTGCGGAAGAAGATTTAGTCTTTTTTATTTCTCTGGAAATGGAGCTTCAGATAATGCCTCACTAAAGGAAGAAAGAAGCAATCCTTAAATCAAATTGCTTTTGCATTCAATTAGGGCTCTGGAGTTAAAAACATGACAAATGGAGCAGTCCTCTTAAGGTGCAGTTGTCCTAAATATTACACACAGAATGTTTAGGCATCATGAACCAATATCTTATGTCCATACTTTAGACATTTATTAAACCGAGCTGGGCTTTTCTCTTTTTCCACCATTTTAACACTCATATGAAAAATACCAAATATTCAACAAGTAAGAACCAGATAAATTATATATATATATATATATATATATATATATATATATATATATATATATATATATATGTGTGTGTGTGTGTGTGTGTGTGTGTATATATATATATATATATATATATCTATATATATATATATATATATCTATCTATCTATATATATATATATATATATATATATATATATATGGGTCTACTTGAAAACACCGACATACCAAAACACCAACAACGAGAACACCGAGACCGGAAGATCGACGACTGAGATTACCAACAGTTTAAAAGCACAAAACTTCATATGCCCGACAAACCACAATCCTGACAATCAACAAAACAAAACAAATACCTTTTCTGAAAAACACACACACACAACACAAGCACACCAAAAACCTTACAAACCTACACTAAACCTTACATACACAACTATCTATGCACTAACCTTAACCCAAACTCTAACCCTAAAGACTGTCACTATCGCACACTTACCGTAACATGTCGGTGTTCTCAGTGTTGGGCTTTTAAACTGTCAGTCATCTCAGTTGTTGATCTTCCAGTCTCGGTATTCTCGTCGTCGGTGTTTTGGCATATCGGTGTTTTCAAAAAGACCTATACACACATATATATATATATATATATATATATATATATATATATATATATATATATATATATATAAAGATTTTTTTTTAGTAGAAAAACAGGGGGAGAGAGAGAGAGGAAATGAAAATTACCAGCTATGGTAAGTAAAGATTACACAGAGTGTAGAGGAAAAATGAATGCCAACAGTAGTATTCATGGTACAAAAAATGTACAAGAGGAAGAAAAGGGACAAAATATATTAAAACCCAGGAAAAAAATGTGCAATGCAGTCAAGCAGAAGGTAAGAGTAGGAAGAAAACTTAAGAATTTAAAGGTTTTAACTATAGAGGAGATAAAGTTATGAAATCTAAATACTTATTTGCTTGAGAGCAACAGTCAGCACATCTTTCGAGTGTAGTGGCAAATGAGATCTGAGGTACTTGGGGTTGGTGCATTATGGGTAAAGGAGAAGCTTGAGAGGTTTTTGGTTGTCACAAGCTTTTGTAACGGCTGAATCAGATCCGAGGGATCAGATACAAGCCCATAAGTCGAGAACAAAATGAACATTGACAACACCAGATCTAGGGATTACAGAAAATATGATCAGAAGATTTCACACTAACAAAAGCCATATGCATTACAGATTATGTGACAGTAATATGTATATTTGGTTCCCTATCAGAAGACCGAAGACGCAGTTTTTCAAATGCGTCTTAGTCGAACTCAAAAGCCTGAAATGTCAAAATATCGAAGCGGCTTTTGAGCAAACTCTTTCCCTGGGAAAGAATTTGCTTGGCTGTTTCATTACTTTGCCATTGTTGGCACTGTAGTGCAGTCTCGGAGTTGGTATATTTAAGTAGGGGGGGTGTGAGTGGTGAAGCCCCCTCACTTAATGTAATGTGTAAAGTGTTTTTTTTTTTTTTTGGAACAGTGATTTCTTTCCCTAGGAAAAAAATAGCTGCTCTGACAGTTCGAAATTGTAAGCTTTCACTTACATAGGGTCGATTAATCACCGTTCACTTTTTTAAGTGTTCGATGATCTAATATAGACCGAAGTATTTAAGGATCTTGATTGATATAACATGCTACTTTCAACTTCCTAAAATATTGTGGTTTAACAGCTGATGCACATGGACAAATCTAGAAATGTTCAAAATGGTGGTGCACATTTTGTCAGCTATCTAGATTTTTGCTGAAGGTCCAGATTTTTGCCTCATTTTATGGTCTGTTCTTTATAAAACATGTGTTTTTCTGGCAAATCATTGAGGATTTAAGACACTGAATCATTGGTGACATTTGAACTTTAAACTTCATATTCTTCAGAAATGCATGCTAACACAGTACCTTTTGTTCTAGCAACTGTCTAAATTTGTAAGAGCAGTAGTTAAAAACTGTCCATATTTTGGGGGCCTTTGTCCCCCATTATTTGTGGTTTTGTCTAGATTTCATGTGCTAAGTAGTTGTGAGGCACCAGGCCTCATAAGTAATTTTTGTGTTGTCAGGGAAATGTCAGTAATTCAGGCAGCAGGCAGAAATTTCAAAAGTAAGGGGAATATATCCCTAATCACCCCCAAAATCTGCCCCCTTGAACCATCATATATCCCTTTCCGCACTACAATGTGTCAAAATTCAGATTTAAAACTGTCTCAACAGTACAACCTAGTGTTCAGTGTGGAGCATGCTTCCTTATTTAATAATCATATTAGTGATTAATAAAACCTGTTCCTTTCAGAGCGATTCATGTGAACCACTAAATATTTTCCTGATTTAATTTTCCATATGGAGCACATATTTTTGATGTAGTTTTTCATACAATGATACATGTAAAAAACAAACTTTGAATTAACTGAATGCTCAGACAAGACTTGGCATCAGTACTGTGATGTAAAGTAGTTACGTATGTGATCGTAAAAAGCATAAACAAACATATGAATAAACATAAATAAGGAATGTTGTTTGAAAACAGACATACTTTAAAGCAATGCTGGTGTGTTGCTGTTCAAATGACCATCAAGAATCAAATTTATAGCAAAATCTCTGAAACAGGCTACTGAAGTCTTCTCAGACCAGAGGTAATCTAAGACTGTTATGTACCATGTCATGTTTCTAATTATCCATCTGCTGCGGTTCCTAAATTTGCTATTGTGACTTAAGCAAGTCCAGCTTCACCAGAGAATGTGGTAATCCATGTTATTGCTTGCCATCTCTTTGCCCTTCTTGCAGTATATTTTAGACTATATATAATAAGAGTTTGGTGACTCTGCTGTTATTTCTGTGCATGTCTCGTCAGAAGATGCCATCAGGTGAGATTTAAAGATATAGACTGCAATATAAAGTATAAACAATGCTCAGAAACTACAAAGAAAAGACAGATTTTAATTTCAGAGACAATCATGAAGTAAGGCTACAAAATCTATTATATCATTATTTATTTTGGCAAATGAGTTGGTGAACTTGGCTAAATTGTCCATATCAGTTCTGTCCAGGTATAAAATGCAAAAAAACAAAAAAAAAAAAAACAAAATAGAAACACATGCCAGAGATGCCAGAGATTACAGAGGAGGAATGTTCAGTTCTTACTGGAAGCCATCACCATCATTTTAAGCAACAGGCATGAGGCAGGAGGCCTGGGTTATTTCAACAGGACATTTACATTTTGCTGTATTTGTGAGGAAAATTCAGCAGCTTTTAATGAAAAGTATTGCTTGTATATTCTGTTCTTATATGATATGAAATTATGATCTGCAGGAATAGATCTACTTACTGTAAATGCTTTGATAACTCTTGGTAGGTCATGGCAGGGGAATGATAAATGATTATTTTTTTTCACAAACTATTTTATTATATATTTTTTTATCAAATATAAACAAGAAGCAACATTTGTGAGTGCAAAATTCAGTATCCTCAATAAACTAAACACCAAGATTACTTAAAGTTTTATACAAAGTATAGTGAATTTATCTTATATTCTTTAATGCATTTAATGACAATTTCCTTAAATCTAACCCAGGGTACTTTCCCTCTATCCAGCATAGATGATTCTGGTTTCTCTGCACACAAAGACAGAACATAGCAGCAACTCAAATAGCAAAGACCAAGGATTAGGATCTTATAAATTGTGCTAGATGTGATTATGAAGAAAGTCACCGTAAAGTGTAGCTTTTATTTTCTACAAATCTGCACTGGTATGTTTTCAGTTATAGGAGACCGGAGTATGAAATGACAAATTTTGTTAAGCATGATTTGCTGTCCTTGGGTACTTTAGATTGAGGTTGGGTCTGGCAGTTGTAGAAGGAATCTGTGATATAACTTACATATTTATTCCTTTTTTCAAGCATATCTCTAAATTCTGGGGTAAGCTGATAGGGATGCTGCATTCTACATTTACTTATAGTAAAAATGTTAGAAGATATAAAGCCCGTGCTTGAGGTATTTGAAAGTGACAACTGTCTAAACAGCAAAGAGCTCTTTCATGGCTACCATATAGGTGCTTCCCTGAAATGTTCTGCAACTAAGTACAATTTCTGACAATAAAATTTGAAAATATGAAAAACCTCAGAACAACATTTTTATGGTTATTTTTGAAGAATTATTAATCCATCATTTAGAGAAATTAGTCTGGAATTTAAATTTATTAACTTTCCTTTTATCAGTTACTCTGAACCTACACAAATGAGTAGTTTTGCTAAGTGTTTAATTAAAGAAGTTATTTACTACCATACAATAATTTAACTTTTCTTTTATCAGTTACTCTGAACCTACAAAAATGAGTAGTGCTAAGTGTTTTAATTAAGGAAGGTATTTATTGCCATACAATAATTTACTTAAAAAATGAAAAAAAAAAATCAAAATTAAAAGGGTACTTGCTCAAGCAAACCAAAATAAGCAAACTGAAACACTAAAAATATGATGTAACAACAAGGATGCTACATTAATGACATTTAAACTCTTTTATTGATGTAAATGGAAGATCAGAAGAACAAGAGATGCAAACAGATTTCCTAATAAAACAAAAGCATTGGTTACTAATACAAATGGAAAACATCAAACTTAAATAAAAATGAACAGCAAAAGAACATTGGGCATATGAGAAAAGATGATGGGCAACAAAATGATCAACTTTTTAACTCCAGGGATCCCTAAACATTAATTCTACAAGATAGACTTTTATTTGCAGAATAAAGGGCTCAGAGGTCACTTGTCAAATCTTCTGTTAACCCAAATCCATTACTATGAATTTTTATCCTGTTTAGACAAAGAGTCACTGTTTTGATTAACATGGCCATGGCCCTCTATCAAACTTTTTAATAACAATATCAATGTACAGTCTTCCAAAAGTATGGGAATAAGAAAAGCCAGCCAGCCTTCAAATGATTTTTTTGAAAAAGAATAACATTAAACCCCATCTTCATTTCTCAGGAAGAATGAAGCTGTTTGTACCAAAATGAAACCAACATAATGGATATATTGGAGAATGATTCTTCATATATTCTGTATAAAACTGTAATCACTAGTAGTGAGAAGATGGAATGGAATTATATATCTCTTAAAAGACTTGAAGATAGAACACATTGAAAAATGTAGTTTCAGCAAAAACGGACAGGAAAAGTAAATGGTCTTGCCAGTATAAAATATGTACTGGGAATGCAATGTTTTCAGCTGTAGTATTTATCTCCTTATATCATAAACGAGGAACATAGGGATGAATGAAAATGTACTGATGATATTTCTAGTCTATTAATATGCTTCTTAAAATATTCTGAAACAAGATGATTTTGTGCTAGTATATTCAAAGGTAAGCTAGAACACCATTAATTATTTTGAAATGGCAAAATAATATTGTTATACATATGTTAATTCAATAACAATGGTTTAATGTTGTTTGGTTACAGTGTACTATAAGTAATCTTATTTATGCAATGTAGCATTCACTTGCTGGGCTAAACATAACGATTTTGGCTAATAGTAATAACTAAACATTGAAAAACACTTCTATTTAACATACACGGATTTCTTCAAGCCATGGACATAGCTTTACATAAAATAATTTGCTAGCTTCCTATTAGCAAGTTCATTGATTTGTGGCTTTTTGATGGACTTGTATTTAAGTCAGAGGACTGCAGAAGGCAAAAGTTAATGAAAGAGAAGGATTCTGTTTATAGCGTGTTGCTGTGAAGTGCATGGGTTCCCTTGGGAGTGGCAAGATACTTGAGCTGTCATCTTTTGGGTAACATGGTAGGTCCATGGGAGCAGTGTTAAATGAATACATGACTAATTGCATGGCATTTGCGTGTGACTTTTTTATGGATGCTACAGATTGCTTCACCTGACTTTGATGGGAGACTTGTTGGAATGAATGTTTACCACTGTACAGTATGCTATTTGTGCCTTTAGTCATTATGTAACACATGACTGCTATTTGTGCCTTTAGCCATTGTGTAACACATGACTCACTGTACAGTTTGAAGATAGGATGAGTTCTAAACAGGTTAGTTTGTAGTTGTTGAGGTGATTTGCCATGGAAGTCATGCTTTACATAACTTAATGGAAGTCTTACACTGTGATTGCTTTTAAAAGTATTTTCTTTCTATTTTTGACTGAAAATATTTAAATGAAGTGATGAGTAGTCATGTAAAGGAAAGCTTGATGAAGAATAAGTTTGACCAGATGAATTGCTTGATAGCAGCATCATGAATGGTAGAAGGTCTTTGTTTAGACCTCAAGGCTACGACAATTAATTGTCATTATTGAATTACATGATTGTAAATAGATATGCAATTTTCTTTGCACAGATTTCCTTGTTTTATGCAGTGAGATTGTTTTTTCAGCTACCAACTAAATTAATGTTAGATCATTAAATACTGAACTCCTGTTCATATTTATTTGTGTTATGCATGAGGTTTGTTCCTGCACACAGCTGTTAACTGTTAAGCGCAGAATGAACTTTTTTTTCACTGACCTCACAGTAATTTCTAAAAACAGTCTTGTGTTATTAAAACTGACATAAAATGTACTGCAGGATAGGAAATAGCATAGCGGGTGCTAGTGTGGAACACCAATTTCCCAGTGTTATCTGTCATATGTCAAATTTGTTTCTCTGGCTAGTTTAATTTGCAGCTTTAGACATTTTGACCCTTAGTACTGCGGTGGTTGTGCTGCGGTAGCATTGTCGCCTCAGAGAAAGACGTTGTCTGTTCGATTCTCAGCTAAAGCGTCTTCTGTGTGGAGACATGCGTGAATGGGCGTACCTTCGTTGAAGGTTGTGCGTCAGAGCTGGCAACTCAGCACGTAAAAATCTACTGCCAATCATTAGCGGACCAGAGTTCTGCTGTGGCGACCCCTAACTGGGAGAAGCCGAAAGACACAACAACAACAAGACATTTTGACCTTTGACAGTGGCTGCCACTAAACTTTAAAATACAGTAACCAGAAATTGGCAATGTAATTGTTTTTTAAATAACCAGTTACTGAGCTCTTGATTTATCAAGGCAGACATTTTTTAACTTATTTTTTACATCACTCGAAGTTATAAGTGGACATAAAGTAGTTATGTGTTCTGTTGAATTTTGCACTTGGTTTGGCATTTGAAGTCACTGCTGATCTATCAGATTGTATTCATTATATGTCTGGGTTTTCTAATAGCAAAACCCCTTTAATTGTAGCAGTACCTGTTCACTGTGTAATTTGTACTGTAGTCCTGTATTGTTCATCTAATTCAGTATTGCTGTATAGAGGATAGCATACCAGTGAGGTATACCTTACTAGATAGTCACACATATCTATATTAATAATGTGCATTTGGCATTTCAGAGGCTGTTTGTCTCATTAGTAGAAGAACCCTCTATACAGTAAATCATATATTTCACCAATAATTGTACTTAGCAAATTAGGCAGGCATGTCCTTCTCTTATAAAATCTATATATACTGCTGTACGATAGGCTGCAGATAACTACAAAGGTGATTATTTACAGACTCAGCTTCCTAGTTTAGAAAGTAATTGTTATTCGATAATCCTTAAAGGTTGACATTATATAGCAAACTGTTTCATTGCTGTTTTATGTTGTAATCAATTTTAAAAAGTATATAGCAGATCTAGAATATAATGCTATTCATTACTGCACCATATAAATTCACCAAAATATTCTGCTTCATATTACATTCCAAAATGTTTTGAAACACTGAAAAATATATGCATAGAGTGTTGGCTCTTTTATATTTAAACAATAATTACATGTGTGAGCATTAATTGATTTATTAACTTTTGACATCTTATGTAACACTTGTGCACTTCAGTACAGATGCCCAGTACACTTTTACATATCTGAAATGGTATAAACTGACAAAACAAGAGTAGTTATGTACAGACAAATCCTTATGGGCATAGTCTCAAATGCCATCATGTATTTTTGGCAAGCAGTAGGGAGTGCAAATGTCAATGTATCTCTCAAGACTTTCTTTGATATCTTACATTGGGCTTGGTTTTTGCTCCATTAGCATGCACTTTAGCAAAACATTTTAAAGGTTTTTTATTCACTCTGAGTGTGTCCTTATATGGATATTGTGTAATGGCTTTTATAAGATTGGAGAAGGGTAAGATAGTACAGTTGGAAACAGTGGACAGAGTAGACAAGAGAAACAAAAAATGAACAGGAGGAGGAGGTGGGAGAAGATGGATAGTATGTTTTTGTTTGGGATTGGCCCAAATATTTCCAAAAAAATTAATAAGAGATTGAATAAGGGTTGGGAGGGTGGCCTAATGGTTAAGGTGTTTGCCTTACAAACACAAGGTGCAGGGTTTGAGTCTCACAAGGGATAATTGGCTAGGCTTAAAATGGCTCGCAAGGGCAGTTAGCTTAGTAGTAATCTATGAACCTATGAATCTATGAACCTATACGGAAAAAGAAAAGTAGAGTATGCCAGAGAGAGGATTAAAGTAGAGGTAAGGGGTTTGTAATTGACAAAACATAAAATACAGGCAAGACAGGCAAAGTGTGGTGGGCTAAAAGTTGGAGAGAAAACTCACACATAAAGACAGAGAGAAAAGGGAAGTTGAGGAAGACTTAGAGCCCATTTTCATTTTGATCCAGGAGGCCTCACATATTCCCCACCCCTGGTGGATGTGGGCAGAGTGAACCAGCAGTGTGGAGGTCAAGGTCTATGGTGGTTCAATTATCAGATCCAGCTGGGATAGAGACTCTTCTACTCATTGGAAGAGAGATTCATATCAGCCTCAGTGCTTCTCACCTCCCTCGCAACCAGTTTATGAGCCCACTGCCCTGGTTTGTCAGGCTGCCACATGTTGGGGATCCCACAGGGGTAGAACCACTACCCCCATTCTGTGAAGTAATCCTCAGGCAGGCAGAGAGATCATTCTTATACCAGGCAGGCTTGGGCACTTTTGACTTGTAGAAAACAAAACATAAAAGGGAAAAAAATATAAAAAAAGAAATGAGAGAGAGGGAAAGAGAGACAGAGATAACAAAAGCATTCATAAGTGTTAAATAGCAAATGTTTTTATTTCAATGTTACAAAAATGAGAAATATGACATTTGTATTCCTGAACAAGAAACTGCCAGCAATCAATTACATATCTAGCAATTATTGTTGCAATGAATACATCCTGATAAGTACTGGCTGGGGTTCAGATCTGCTTTCAGTAGTAGTACTGCATTTACATTAATATGACTTAACTGCATTAATGTTCACAATGACATGCCATAAACCATCTGTAGATAAGCAATGCAACAGTAAACAACTGACAAGTCCTGAATCATGGTTAGGTCTGCTTTCACTTCCTAAATATTCATTAAGGACATACTCAGCAGCCTTCAACTTGACCGATTTACTATAATACAATCGCATAAATCCAAATATAACCCCTTTTTTTCCATTTTTTGCACAGGGGTGGGGGTGTTACTTTAATAGTAACAATCATCTAGAGCCAAGGTTTACACCACAAGGTGGCTTGCCCTGTCAAGGTAGTTCTTCCACACAACACACAAGCATACACATGCTCTTACCTATGGCCACTTTAGACTGTCCAGTCCACCTACTGAATGTCGGAGGAAATCAGAGCACCCACAGGAAACCCACACAAGCACAAGGAGTACATGAAGACTCCACGCAGAAGAAACCCCAGCTGACAATTGAAGTAGGGAACCTCTTACTGTGAGGTGACAATGCTCTGCATTGTGCCACTATACCACCAATAAAAATCAGACAAATCTCAATGAACATATTTACTGACCATATTGTGATGATGCAGGCACGGTAGTCTAATGGGATAATGTCTGTTAAGAATTACTCAATTTCATTTTATTTTTTACACACACACACACACACACACACATATATATATATATATATATAAAATATTACCTTTTTAAGTATTCATATATTCAAGGGGTTGTAACACAAAATTGTTAGCTCTTTTCTAAAACTTCACCCAGTTATATTCCACTTCCTTTGGAGCTGTCAAAGCTGACAAACAAATTACAGAATGTGAGTGGGTTACTGATCCTGAATATGTGTGCAGTGTGCCTTAAAAATGTAACATTTCATAATTCTACAACGGTGTCTCAGCATAGTTTTATGTATGCTAACACTTACTCCTCCTTATCCTGCATTTTATCATTTACTATATTGGTTCTACTTCAGATGTTCGACATTCCAAAACGCTATCTTTCATATGGCCGAGGCCATATGATCGACATTTTGAAATGTCGAACATCTCCTACATAACATAAAACACACAGAAACGTTTCACTAACTGCGTTTAGCAGGGGGGCAAACCCCCCTGCACCCCCACACCCCTTGCTTCTTAAATATTCCTATTCCGAGATCACACTACAGTGAAGAAAAGGGAAATCTCCCAGTTCTGCGCTGAATAGGGATCTCCGCTATACATGTTCAACATTTCAAAATGTTGATTATATGGTCTCTGCCATATGAATGCCGGTGTTTTAAAATTTCAAACATCTCAAGTAGACCAACTATATTATATGTATATATATTTTTTTCATTAAAAGCTGAATGTTACACTGTAAATCTATGCAGACTGCTAAACTTAGGGCTGTAAAGCAGAGAC
Source organism: Protopterus annectens (assembly GCF_019279795.1). Lineage (NCBI taxonomy): Eukaryota > Metazoa > Chordata > Ceratodontiformes > Protopteridae > Protopterus > Protopterus annectens. The sequence goes on from NC_056739.1 coordinate 1,861,285,745, forward strand.
GGTATCCATCCTACAAAAAGTAGTTTTGTATGTCTTTGGTGCAATGAGCAAATGCTATGCTACTTAAAATAAATTGTTACAGACCATACCGAATGTTACTGAGATGATACATTCAGTGGCACCAAATACCAGTGTATGAATGAACTGACTGATGTATTGAGCTATCTAGTGGAGAAAAGTGTGCTACCATGGCAACCTTAACAGATAGTTAATTTCAGGATGGCAGACTTTTGCATGTGTTAGAAAGAATTAATGACACTAAAATGCTGACTTTTTAATGTGTGCCTTTAACATTGTCACTCTGCATATGATATGCGCGTATGTCTTCATTATTGTTTTCTTATGTAAGTAATTAGGGAATAAAACATTGCAGTTTGAATTACTGCAAAGCTAATGAACAGTGTGTAGTTCAGTAAGTTTCTTTATTAAAACATATATATTTTAATGAAATATTTGAAGTTTAAGGTGGGAGATCTGTGGTTTGTTTTTGTAGGGGTATGTTATATGTCTTTTAGTGTTCTTAACAGCTTAACAATCTTGTTCTGAGCGCTATTTACTGATCCACCCCAGTATTTGTTTTCTGGCATAGACCGCCTATTGCACTCACTAGTTGTATGTGTTCTGCTGGTACTCTTCATATCCGTTTGCCATTTAATTTGTACTGAAGTTTGCCTTGATTGTATGTGAATTCATTTCTTTCACTTAAATATGTATAACTCCACAATTTCAAACTAGGATAGATTTTTTACTGCCCGTATAGGGGGAATATAATCTAAAAAGACATGTGCATTTTTCTTTTTGCTTTCAACTTGCATGATCTGTTCCAGAATGGCTTTGTCTTCTACCTCAAAAATAACCCCTTTCCTGCTTTTGTTAGCTGTATCTGTTGAAATTGTTTCCTCTGTGAAATTCAGCACAGTTGTAGAATACTTTACTGATTGCTTGAGGGTATTAGTGGGATTGGAATTTTACAAATACAACTTGGAAACCGTGTGGCAAGGCACCATGGCCCTCAACAGTGTACTCTACAATTAGGGCCAAATACCCAGCTGGGGAACCCAGGGGAACCCATTTTAAAAGATTAGTCATGTTAATGTGAAAAGTTCACAGAACAAGAGAATGTGAATTAACTGTATTTTCTGAAGTAGAAATCTATAACTCCAATGGTTTTCATTGCGCATTCTATGGTTCTTCACTTCCAAACTCTCCAATTTTAGGAGGGGCACAACATTTTGGGCACAAATTGGGACAAATAAGAAATGCGTGAGGCACTTGTGAAACAGGCTATTCATAAACAACAAAGTTAATGAACAAGATAATTTCAAGAACAAATCCTGTCATATTGCCTTTGCTTTTTGCGAAATTTCTTAAATCAGGTTATCAGAAGCATAGCTGGTATAGTATTAGAGGTATGCATTTTATAATACTGCCCAGTCACTCCATAGAAGATGATCTAGTGTGAACCAATTCCAAAGGGGCTTTCAGCACACCAATGGAATAAGTACTAAAGAGCCAATGAGAACATTTGGCTACTTGAGCAATCATCACTGTGCAATACAAAAAGCAGTGAAAGTGAAGAAATGTAAACTATAGATGTTTTTGCATTTTTGAATATTGTAAAATTATTGTTGTTAGAGCTTTTTTACCCAGATCTCCAATGAAAACAAGATCCTTCCCCATCCCACTTTTCCAGTAATCAAACATCAATCAAAATAAAAATAAACAACGTACTCAAAAGAAGAAACATCTGTAGGAGATGTAAAAATAAAGGGACATATGAATAATACTAGACAAATGATTACATGGACCAGTACATGACTTTAAGATGATGTGTGTGTCTGCCCATCCAGCAGTCAAGACTAGCCTTAAACATAGTCCTATGCTACCTTTTTTGACTTGTGGTGGCAACTTATTCCATAGACTAGGAGTGTGTTATGTTAGAAACCTATCTCTCCAACATGTCTTGTATATGTTTTGGTGTGAGTTTACGTCTCCAGTGCAGGTATTTGTAGCACCACTGATTTTGGAAAAAAGTGGGAGGTCAGATAGGACTGGGGTCTTTAGAGGCTTGAAGAGCTAGACACTTGGGATGGATGGAGATTGGAAATTCACCCCTGGGGTGGCACCCATGTCTCTCATGGATAGGGGCAGTTGGTGTTGACTATAGACTCACTCTGCAAAATATGTCCACCTAATAAGGACAATTGGGAGAAGTTGTGATTAACATGGCTAAGTTTATAAGGGCTCTATTTCCAATAGCCTAGTAACCACCTATGAACCTATGAGTAAATCTCCAGTATAATTCCAGTTATTTCTACAAAGTATTTTAATTTGCACTCTATTCAGGCCAAATAAATGATTCCACCTTTTTGGAAATATATACACTGGCAACCCTCATACTTGATGCTAAATAAAGATTCTAGTTTATGTTCTTTATATGAAACTATTTCATTATTAAACAGCAATTACAAAATATTTATCCCAATTGTATCCAGTAGACTAAAATTAATGTTACAGCATTATTCCATAAAGATCAGAAGGACTTTGTAACTTAAGGGGATACCAAGGATACCATTAAAATAATTTTGATGTTGATAGATCTTGCTTATTATAATAAACAATAACTAGCAGTAATTAATCTATATATATATAGAGAGAGAAAACCTTTGATTCTTTATGCTAGCAATGTTTAATTAAAGTAGTAGAAGTACATAGTCTTCCAGAACTATTATTAGGTTATTAAATTATTTGTATCACAAATCTAAACCATATATGAAAATGGTGGTTTATGTGTCTGATGTAGTACATATAAAGAAAGGCATGAAACAGGACTGCCTTCTTTCTCTACTTTTATTTGCATTCAGTTGAAGCACTGTCTAACTTGATGGCACAGAACAAAGAGACAGAGAACTTTAAGGCAAATAATTATTGTGCAAAAGTATTATTATTTGAAGGTAATGCTGCCCTAAACTAAACTTAGATCTATTATAGCATATGTGTACATTTTCTTTAAAGATTTTTTTAAAGTATCTACTTATACATTCAGTTAAAGTGAAACAGTTTCGGTATTCCAAAATTAGAATGTAGATCCTAAGTTAGAACACACTTTATAATTAGGGCTGTAACAATCTAAAATATCTAGGAATAATTCTATCTGAAATTATGATGCAATCACACCAATTAATTATGAAAATATTGCTCAAAGTCTTAAACAACTTCACGATTAGTTTATTTTTTACTTTCTGAAAAGGTTATATTTGATTGAAATTTTAGTATCACTGTAAGTATTATACATAACAACGACAGCTTTTTTTAAGATCATATAAAAAGTTCATAAATAAGTTCTAGGCTAGCTGCTTTTGTGAGCCATTTTAAGCCTAGCCAATTTCTCTTTCAAAGGTGAAAATCAAACCCTGTATCTTGTATTTTTGAGAGAAGCACCATAACCATTATACCATGGATCAGTTAAATAAGACATTCATTTATTACTGGTATCCCAGAAAGACACAGAACAACATTCAAGCATTATATAAAAACACAGTATAATGAGGATATAGACTTTCAAATATTGAATCATCTGCCACAGCTTCCATGCTCAAAACTGTATCTTGCTGGATACATGCTACCTATTCTGTGAAATGCAAAGAGATACACAAAAGTGTATATGGCATAAAGAAATTCATAATCCAAGATCTGCTATTAAACCTAATTCATAATAAAATATTAAGGGTTGTAAATAATTACATACAAAATTCTATCACACTCCCAGTTAACTATACTTGAGGCCCACCTTGCTCTAAAAGTCAGCAATTTCTGCTTCACACACTCAACAGTATCCTAGGTAATATTAGTGCCATTCTACCTGGCTCCACATTATTCTAACTCACAATACTGGAGCTTTCTAATAGGCAATGGTCAGACAATAACACTGTGTTATAAACAATTATTAAACAATGAATAAAAAAAACTTCTGTAACATATGTATAGCAAAGTCTACAATAATTTCTGAGTAATAGTGTTACTAGTCTCATATTGATGATGCTGTTGCATTAAATTGCAAATTTGAACCTTGTGTATGTATGAACTTAAACTGAACTATTAATCTATAAATGTAACTTACATGGTAACCTACATGTAAGCCTATTCATGTCTCCATGGACTTACATATATTTGAAAACAATTTCAGAGTATGTAAATCCATTACCCTGTGGTCTTTGAGTTAAAATACGTGCATTAGGATCAGTCCACTATCTCAGTTAAAAAAAAAAAAAACAGTCAATCAGTAATTGAAAAACACAGATGAATAAGTAAATAAATAAATGCCATGCATGCTTGGAGAAGCCTTATCCTTAGCTTGACAAGCATGACATATGCATTTGTGTGTGCAGAGGAACCTCCAGAGATGCGGCACTCAAATTCAGGAAATGTGAACTTTATAGGACGCTTCCCTTGTAAAAGAGTAATGCATAATTTATTTAAAAAAAAACACTGCTCAGACTCAACAAAGCTAGAACACAATTCCCCTACACACCACTCAAACATTAGTTTGTGGGATGCCTCCTTCACTGCTCCTCCATGTCAGGGGAAGCCCCCCCCCCCTTACTCTCTGAAAATATATATTAACTGCATCATTGCACAAACCTGGGAAAAGGAAACAACTTCCCTTTAAAGCACACAGCAGTCTTGTACAGAGATCCTGCTCTATCTTGTCTTTCATTTGTGCTAACAGAGATTTTATCTAGTTGTATCCGGGCAATTAGAATCTCTCTAGTCTTTCATCATTCAGGAAATTAGAACCCAATCAACTGATTCTAAACCACCTATAGGATAAGTTATGTTGCAATCTTGGGCAGTCATGGAGTGTGAACTATGCTGGACTTTATGTAAGCATGTCTTCAGGATTACAATTAACCTAGCGATGATATCCTTATCTGGGAAAACTATATTCATATAAATATATCCAGTTTCATTGGTTTATAAATGTACAGTATGTGGTCATACTGCAAAGTGTTGTATTGTTTAGCACTGAGGCATTGTGGCCAAGGCATATGCATATGTATTTGTTCACCTATATATGTCAATATCTATGTTTGCTTATCAGCTCAGGTGTCTATGTGTCTAACACATCAGCACACAGCTGATGTGTCTGTACTGAAAGATATGATGACAAGGATTACTGTTGATGGAAAAATATGGTTATACATCAAGCAGAGGTTTTGGAGAGAATTGATGGAGACAACAGGAGGGAAGTGTTTCAGGGACCTTTTGTAGGAGCATATCAGTCGTGTGTGTTACTCACATGAAATGTTACATTTAGTGTATCATCTACAAGATGATGACATTAACACTGTTTGGCCAAATGTGTGAGCTATACCATGGATAGTTTTGTGGAGAATGCATGTGCACTTCCTTTTTCTGATAGATGTGTCTCACTGTTGCCTGCAATGCATATACACGTCCATGCTGTGGTATAACTTGACTTTTATATCCATACCTGCATCTTTTATTGCACATTACCATAGTGGTCAACATATTCCCATAGCAGTTTTGTTTGAAATATGTTTACTCTTTCATTATTATGCTATTCTTGGGTCTTGGCCATGTAACTCTTAAGGCTGATTATAATTGTCATTACTTGTATTGATATGAAGCACTATCCTGTGGTCTGATCATAACTGTCATAACATATATAGGTGCAGGACAGTATCTTGACCCCCTATCATATCTTTGCTAGCTACAGATCCACGAACATGATTCTGGAAAACCACAACTCCTACCTAAACCTACTGGAATCTCTTATCATGCAGCATAAAACCACACTTATGGGTGACTTTAATATACAACCTATAATTCACTTGCTCAGAGGTTTTTAGACTTTGTCAATACAAACACCCTTGAGCAACTACTTATCTCTCCAACTAGAGGTACAAATATCCTAGACCTAGTACTCATGAATATGGGAAAGATGCTGCTCTGTCCTCTGCATTAACTCCTCCCTGGTAAGATGTGATCATAAAATGATCTCCTTTAATATTAAAGTTAACCTAGAACTGACATCAAACTCCAAACCTGCTAAGAACTTTGCTAAGGTCAATTACCTCAAACTACGTGGCAGCTTATTAAACTTCCAAGCCCCTCCAAAGCCAGAAAACACAGAGGCCAACTTTGAGCTGTACACAAAAGCACTGTACAACCACATTCATACCTGCATAGAGGAGGCAGTACCTGTCTGAGTCAAGCCTATGACTACTGGCAAAAATAAGCCACTTTGGTGGATCCCTAGCATATGTAGGCTATTCAACAAAAGGAAAAAAATCCTTTCCAAAGCCAAGAAGGAACAGACAAATCAGTACAAAAAGGCACTCACCAGTCTAAACAAACAAATTAAATCTGTCAAAGTAAACAATGAGACAGAGATAACCTTCCAGGAGAAAGATAATCATAACGTTTTTATCTTCGTAACCTCAGGGGAAATGCTCAGCAATGTGCTGAGTTAATCATGAATGACAAAACTTACACCCAGCCTGAAACTATAGCAAACCTGCTGCCTAACAAGTTCAGTTCAAACTTCTCCCCAATCACCTCCTACCACACCCAAAGAAATACCCGCAACAATCCCCCTACCGGTTATTATGAGGAAACAAGTCAAATACAGCCTCCATAGGTCCTGACAACATTCTAGGATGCTTCTTAAATAAATCTATCAGGAGCACTAGAAACCCTCTTTAATCACAGCCTCTGAATGGGCTTTGTCCTGGAGGAACGGAGGACTGCAACAGTCATCCCTCTGCACAAGGGGAGCCGATCAACTAACCTAGGGAACTACAGACCCATAATCTTGGCCAGTCTTATCTGGAAGGCCATGGAGAGAATTATCATGAACCTGATTAATAATGACATATGAACTCTTCAAAACTGGACCAGACTCAATTTAGCTTTGTCAACGGGAGGTCTTGCCTGCTCGGTCTGGTGGACTTCTTCAAGAAAGTCACCAGAACCATGGATGAGGGTAAAACAGTACAGGTTATTTATCTAGACCTAGCCAAAGCTTTCAACACAACCCCCCCCCAATTGGGAATCATAGATAAACTTACTGAGTTAAGCATAAAGCCCTACGTTGTCAGATGGATAGTGAACTGGCTTACTGACAGGACCCATGTTATTTGGTTATGATAAAAAAAAACTGTTAATAAAGGTGTCCTACAAAGCTCAGTGTAGGGATCCCTCCTGTCTGACATGTACTTTTGTGAAATGAATGTCAATGTTGGGGGGGTCTCTGGCTCACCAAGTTCACTGATGACTGTAATCTGGAAGCAATCATTGAATTCCCAAATGATGTTGACATCCTACAGATATGTTTAAAAATAAAAGATGACTGGTACCAAAACCATGGCCTGAGACTAAATGCTAAATAATGCATAATCATTCCCTTCAGTAAATCAGATATCCATGCAACATATAATATTGATATCACACCTCTAAAAGTAGACCCAGTGGCGAGGGAACTAGAAACACAGATAGATAGTAATCTAAACTTTAACCATCAAGTAGCTACAGTAGTGAGAGAATCCTTTGTGTGGCTCAACTTTTAAATAAAGGAATGGCATTAAGCTCAAAGGAAGTCATAATGCCATTGTACTTGGCCTTCATCAGGCTCATAATTGAGTACAGTGCTCCCTTCTGCATGTACCTAATCAGGCATTTACACCAAATGGAGTAGCCCCAGAGGTTTCTCACTAAAAATACAAAGTGTAAGACACATGTCTTATGCAGACCAAATAAAGGCTATATCACTTTACTCATATACTTTACTGAGAGGGGACTTATGCCTGACCTACAAGGCATTCTCTGATCCAGCCCTGATGAAAATGTTACATATTCGCAGGAAAAACTATACAAGAGTAATGCATTCCATGTACCTGAACCTTATTTGTGACTCTAACAGAACTTACTGGAGAGACAGATTCATATCTCTGAGGTTACCCCATCTATGTTATGAACTTCCCAACTTCAAAATGAATTGAGATAAATGGATGGGGGACTGTAAATTCACTCCTAGGGTACTGCCCATGCCCCTTATAGACAGAGACAGTCTGTAAAATGACGTGGGGCTCCAATACCCAAAAACCCACTATCCTGATACTACCCATCCCATATTGGGGGAGTTAATATACAATGTTATCATTTCCTGGGTATTATTGACTAAGCTTGTAAATGCCCTTATACCATTAGCCTTGTAATCACTTATGAACCTATGAACCTATGAAGTCTGATTATGCCTGTACATAAAGGTAACGGACAGGATCCTAAAGTCTTATCTTAACTGCCATGACACACACATAGGTACAAGACAATATACTGTGGTCTGATCATAATGCCATGAGACATATAGTTACAGGACAATATCCTGAGGTCTGATCTTAATTGTCATGACACATATAGCTACAGTACAGTATCCAGAGGTCTAAACCTGACTGTCATGACATGTATAGATACAGGACAGTACACTGAGGTGTTATCATAACTGCCATATACATACAGATACAGGACAGTGTCATAAGATCTGATCATAAAAGAACACAAAATAATCCCTAAAAGAAATTCATGCCAAGTGGGTTACTGCTGAAATTCCAGAAATATTAGGTATGATCCTTGAAACAGTAAAAAAGTTTAGGTGTGATTCATTGAAATACATACTAATTCTGAAATTGCAATAAGTTGTAATATTCTCCCTTCCCTGGAGGAGTTTCAGGGTGCAAAGTCCCACCCCCCCTTTTAAAAATGCTTCAGATGTTTAAAAATGAGTTGTCCAACGTGCTTTTTTTAGGAGTGGCAGCATAATTCTTTAAGATTTGGTGGTCCTGGAACGGTTCCAGTGCATGCTCAAAATGAACGATTCACCATATATGACATTACCGGTAAGCTACAGTTGCATTGTCTGCAAACAACAATGTAACTTGAAAAGAAAAGGGATTCTCAATGTGACTTGCACATCAGATCAAACTATCTGTTACTTACACAAAGATAATACTGATTTAAAAATACAAGCAGACATCATTTAAACATGGATTTCTCCTATTTCTAGCAGAGTATATGATGAGGAAAAATTAATTTCTCTGTTGCAATATCTTTCATTATAAACCAATAAAACTAGATAGAGCTACATGAATATAATTTTCCAGAAGTATGTTTTTTCAGTATAGTTCAATAAGCCATCCTTAAACTATCAGATTATCTATGAAAGCAGTTTTATGTGCAAAATGTCATATTAACAAATATCACTTTGTGTCATATCAGGTATTCAGGATTAGGCATTAACCAGTTTAAGTGCAGTTCAATAAAAGACAAACATTAGCAGTTTAATCAAGAAGACAAAAGTATTCAAGTTTCTTTTTCCACTGAGAGAAACATTCAGGTTTGTATTGTGTGCACATAAATAGAAAGACAGGAAAATACACACACACACACACACACACACACACACACACACACACGCACGCACGCACGCATGCACACACACACACACACACACACACACACACACACACACACATAATTTTGATTTTCTGCAAAATCAGTGAGGATTATAGTCGGTCAGTAACAGGAGACATAAGAGTTGATTCAAAAACCTACAGTTCTATTAACTTCATATGTGAATTTGAGTAAAATTTAAAAATTGTCTCTGATTTTGGTCTTTTATCCCCCATTATTTTAGATTTGTTCATCATTATTAAGCAAAGAGGTTGAGAACTATTGTACAGATATAAAGTACACAAACACACACACACACACACACACACACACACACACACACACACACACACACACACACACACACACACACTCACACACACACAATTTGGCTAACCATACTAACCAGTTTCATTTGAAGAGGTGGGTTGAAAGAGACATTTTAAATAGAAGTTTAGTATATACTGTTAAGTCTGTAAGCTTCAAGCCACTGTCCTGTGTTTGATTCAGTAAGTGTATATTTAGTTACTCTGACTCCACCAAAGTCATTTTACCAGATAAGGGTCTCAATTGCCATTGAAAAGAGGCTCTTGTACCAAGTATGTTGACTTGTCTAACAAAACAAAACTGGAATACATGAAGAAAATCCATACAGCCACTGGAAAACATAAACACAGATTGTGGATAGAAATCAAGGATGACCTCAAGACCTCAATGCTATGAGGTAGAAACCTTAATTAGTATGGCATAATGCAATTTTATTTTTTATTCTGATCCCTCAGCAATATTGACAACAATTGCTAATGAGACATTAATGAATCATAAAACTTAGATAATCTATGTATTTAAGCTGCATAAAACACAGCACAGTAACCAGGGTGTTCCTAGCTGAGCCATAGTTAAGGGTACCTTGGGTAGTTTCCAGTCTGGTGCCTCTCAAAGTGAAGTTCAAGACTAAAAATATGTAAAGTTAGCAGCAAACATAACAGCAGATTACCAATGTCAGTAAATGCAGTAATTGTATTCTGTATTCATTTAACAAGTCCCATGTGAAATCATAGTTTCTTAAATTAATTAATTTAGTAACTTTTCTATATAACTGCAGCAACATAACCTCCTTGCTTCAGTTACAAAACATACTCAGTTATTAAATCCATTCATTTTAAAGCTGTGATATCATCCTTGGTTTCTAAAATGAATGCTGATGAACTCAAACTGTACTGGCAACAGTAGTTTGTACCCCCAACACCTTGTGCTGGGGCAACTATCCCTTCACCCCTTCTACGTAGCTCTGGTTGTTAGTAATTTATTTATAGGCTTGCATCTTTCATACAATACAGTTACAAAGGTGGAGTTCCACTTTTTGGAAGGCATTCCTTTACTTTCCTTAGAAAAGAAAATATTTCAAATGTCTAAAACAAGGAAAGTCATAACTATGAAAGTCAACATGTGTCATATACTTAGATATTACTTCTCATCAGAACAACATTTTTACAAACTGGAAAATGTAATAGTCCCTTTGAGATTCTGCTGTTAAAAATCCACTTTGTTAACTTATACAAAAACAAGTAGATATTCTCTGCAGGTATGGAAAGCCCCACCAGATAGTCTGCTGCAGTGGAATCACAACATTATTAAGACATATGATGAACCCTCCTTACCTCGGGGCAGTAACTAAAGAGTCTCATTCCTCACCACTGTATCTGGTAAGGAGTGTCACTAAAAGCAGGGATAGAAATACACACTTTCCCCTTAAGAGTACACCTGAACAGGTTCTAAACCTGGGACTGGTCTATATGCTTCATTCCAGGTCCCCAAATGAGTCTCCACCTAACCACTGCAGAGCACTGTATCCCAGTTCTAGGTATCTGACACACTCACTCTTAAATGTCTGATATTCACACATGCACAGATTCTTGGGAAAGACTGACCCATATTTACCTGCTGTGTTCCTTTGCCCAAATTACAAGGTAAGAGCTTCCAGCAGTCAAATACCACAATACCTTTCAAAAGGGGTGTTCAATTAAATTAGGTAAATAGATATTGATACAAATGGTAGCATGTAACCCAAGCAGAAAAGGCTTTTTGGAGTGGGGCTGATGTTATCACAATAGGCATATACACTCTCAAGTTATTAAAGGTATTCACTAAATATCCAGCCACAATGAGAGGTATTAAAGTATTTAATGATACAGGATTTAAAACATGTAAATACTGAATAACCAATTCTAATAAACAGCAGAGTTTCACACATAGGAAGTATGAAAATAATAGTGCAGGATAGATCTCACATTCATTTTAGAAAACCTCTAACTAAATAGCTGTAGTTCCTTGACTATCTGAAGATTAACTGTCCCTATCTAATCAAAATAACTCAGCAAGGCAAGATTATACTCTTACTTTTGCAAGGCAAGATGAGGAGTCATGTCCACATTCCAGGCTGTTGTCTGTCCTCAGCGACTGGAACTACTCTGGAAACAACTGGACTACTACTGCTGAACAGCTCTGGAAAACAACTGAATGAAAACTGAACAACTGACTCAGAACATGCTTTTATAGCAGATTCTTTTTTAAGTAACAGGAAGTTGCTATGAGAATTCTACTGTCTCATGTCAGACTTTGAAAAGTAAATAAACAGCTGCAGTGAAGATTCTATTCTCCCATCACATCTAGGTCAGCTGACTCAGCTGACTCTGGCATAACATACATTCAGAACTCTCTTTAAAAAACACACACATTTGGTCGGCCAGAAGAACACTGTTTGCCAGTCAAGCATCTTGCATAAACAAGAGTGATAATCAATCAAAAGACATAAACGTATTTACAAAATTATAGCTAGTCATGCTGGCATATATAACAAAGAGTAATTTACAATTATTTACAAAACTTCAGCCAGTTATGCTAACATAGATAACAATATATCTAATATGCTCACAAGACATATAAAAAAAAAAAAAGTTGTACCACTTAGTTTTCAAAAATCCTCTTATTCATAAAATCAGACCGCCACTCTTAATTTTGCTCATCACTTGATTTCAGTAGTTAAATGTAATAATAAGATTTCATTAATCATGTCATAAAAAACAAAAAGGAAAACTCTGACCAATATCTGAGCAATAAGCAATAAAAATCACCAAGATACAAGGCACAGTGAATGCACTTGTAATTTTTTTGTTGTTTCAAATTTCACTTCAAGGAAATAGAAATAATTTGCACAAGGATGTAAAGGAAACAGCTGGAACAATTTGTAATAAACATAGAGCAACCAGGTAACAATTTTGGTCATTGTAACAAACAACAGTATATGAATCCTCAATGTTTTAAGTAAATAAAAAAAAAAAATATTGAATTGGGAACTCCTCCTTACAGGCACATCCTTATTATGGCTCTGTAATTGCTGAACAGCTGCTGTGATAGATGAACTTGTTTCTGTCAGTAATGCTCAATTTACAAATAATATTTTGGTTACTGTAGCAAATCAGCATGTGCAGTTTTTTAAATATTAATTACCATTTATTGCATAATCTGTACTCCTGGGAGAGAACTCCATGTGAGTCTGTTGCACTATATGCTCTGCTAGTCCTTCAGTCCTCCTTGTGTTTTAAGATAGATTAGACAGAGGAATAACATTTCTATAATACTGGTACCTAGAATGGCTGTAGTGTCAGAGGTTGTCAGACATACACATCAGGCAATTCTGGGCACGTATGCTGTCAGCTCTTCAGGGGAAGGTGTAATTCCATTATCATCCACTTTTTTAACATTTTCTTCACTGACATATGATAGCCCTTATTAAATATAATTATTGGCATCATATCCTACCCACAGTCACCTATGAATTGCTCATGCATGTATCTCTTGTTTGCAATACTATAAGTGAGCTTCTAATATGGAATTAACATACCAAAGTACAGATCTTTTACATGGCTGTGTGTAACAAAAAGGGTACATAGATTTCTGTGCACAATGTGCCATACCTGCATATAGAAATTATGTGCACATTTCTGAAACACAAAATACATTTGGTGTGTACATGTTAAATTGTGAATGCACAACTCACAATTAGCATTTTACATAGCCATTTTATGTGTGTTACTGTAATCATGCATGCATAACCATTCATCATTTCCCCACCTCTTGTGTTCTCACCAAACCAGGTTTGCTTGGTATGCCACCCTTTTATCTGTACATTCATATTCCTTAAGAGTTTTTTTCCATTTTATAAGCCTACCCCCAATTTGTACTGATTGACCCTTTTTGCCTGCTTCAGTATGCACCTCTGCTGCATTCTCTTCCCTCTTTTCCTCTTTAAACTGTCCACCTTTTGCTTATTCCCCATCATTTCTATCATCCCTAAAATGCTTTCCTTCATACTTATCCCTAATATCTATTTTATTTTAGTTTCCTTGTTTCTATTGTATCTCTACATCCTGGTTCATATCCCTTCCCTGCTTTCCTATCACCCATGCTTTTTTTGGTGCCTGCTGTGTGCATTGTGACCTGAATGCAAGGCAAAGAGCAGTAATCCAACATGTTTAGATCTACTGTGTATGGTACTGTATTCCATAGGTGGTCACTCTTCCCACGTAATTATTTTATGCAACTCAGTGTTCACCACAGCTGTAAATATCTCCTTACTTCAGCAGTATTGTAAAGTGTGTCCCTATTCAAGTATAAATTGGTCTCAGTATAGCATTTTGAATACTGGTGCATGGATATGTGTCCACTGAGCTTTGTCTGAGATGTATTTCTGGAAGTGCAGTACTGTTCATTTCTTCTTTATGCTACATCAGTAACTGTAACAAAATGACTTTCACTATAGCTATCTGGCTGATTCTGACACCATTCTCAGCTCAGTGTTTTGATATTTTCTTTGCAGACCCCTTCTGCAGTAGTGTTTTGATCTTTTGAAATCCAGCTACAGATATGGATGGACAAGCAGGGGTAGAAAGAAGTAGAGGAGTTAGAAGGTGGTTAATAGATGCATGTGATAAAGCAGAAGAAAAACATCTAATGTAAAATGAAATACACAGCTTCAAATAAAGGTGGTCTCTTTTGAAAAGTATAGGTAGGTATAAGTCTCTTGCATTGCTGGTGTGGGTTTCAGTATCTCATCATGGTGGCACTGGTTGAAGCTTTCATTGGATGAAATTGACATTTAAGAGGAACATGGAAGGCTTCTCTGCCCCCTCCCCCAATGTTGAAGACTTCACATTCCCACAGCTTGTTTTTAATGTACTAATTCCATGGTCACACTAGTACTAATTATGACACTGGGGCATCAGGAAGTTCCAGACTTTAGCAAACTGGAAAATTTAAGAAGAATCCCTAAGCCACTTTTTTTTTTTAATTGGCATTTATTTGCCTGCTTTAATTTTAAAAGGAAAATTCCAGCTAGGAAATGCAATTTCATGTGTGTCTGCATCATGCAAGGTAAAAGGTCAACAGTACGTAGAGTGAATGGAGTGTAAAAGGTGCAGAAGTCATGATCACAAT